>NC_037672.1:102498878-102499986 GCF_003255815.1 Theropithecus gelada | reverse complement strand
ATACAGCAGACTGATGGGTCTTGACTCTTTATCCAGTTTGCCAGTCTGTGTCTTTTCATTGGAGCATTTAGTCCATTTACATTTAAGGTTAAGATTGTTATGTGTGAACTTGATCCTGCCATTATGATATTAACTGGTTATTTTGCTCGTTAGTTGATGCAGTTTCTTCCTAGCCTCGATGGTCTTTACATTTTGGCATGTTTTTGCAATGGCTGGTACCGGTTGTTCCTTTCCATGTTGAGTGCTTCCTTCAGGGTCTCTTGTAAGGCAGGCCTAGTGGTGACAAAATCTCTAAGCATTTGCTTATCTGTAAAGGATTTTATTTCTCCTTCACTTATGAAACTTAGTTTGGCTGGATATGAAATTCTGGGTTTAAAATTCTTTTCTTTAAGAATGTTGAATATTGGCCCCCACTCTCTTCTGGCTTGGAGAGTTTCTGCCGAGAGATCTGCTGTGAGTCTGATGGGCTTCCCTTTGTGGGTAACCCGACCTTTCTCTCTGGCTGCCCTTAAGATTTTTTCCTTCATTTCAACTTTGGTGAATCTGGCAATTATGTGTCTTGGAGTTGCTCTTCTCGAGGAGTATCTTTGTGGCGTTCTCTGTATTTCCTGGATTTGAATGTTGGCCTGCCCTACTAGGTTGGGGAAGTTCTCCTGGATGATATCCTGAAGAGTGTTTTCCAACTTGGTTCCATTTTCCCCCTCACTTTCAGGCACCCCAATCAGACGTAGATTTGGTCTTTTTACATAATCCCATACTTCTTGCAGGCTTTGTTCATTTCTTTTTCTTCTTTTTTCTTTTGGTTTCTCTTCTCGCTTCATTTCATTCATTTGATCCTCAATTGCTGATACTCTTTCTTCCAGTTGATCGAGTCGGTTACTGAAGCTTGTGCATTTGTCACGTATTTCTCGTGTCATGGTTTTCATCTCTTTCATTTCGTTTATGACCTTCTCTGCATTAATTACTCTAGCCGTCAATTCTTCCACTTTTTTTTCAAGATTTTTAGTTTCTTTGCGCTGGGTACGTAATTCCTCCTTTAGCTCTGAGAAATTTGATGGACTGAAGCCTTCTTCTCTCATCTCGTCAAAGTCATTCTCCGTCCAGCTTT
>NC_037672.1:102407529-102498489 GCF_003255815.1 Theropithecus gelada | reverse complement strand
ATAAAGCAAGTCCTTAGAGACTTACAAAGAGACTTAGACTCCCATACAATAATAATGGGAGACTTCAACACCCCACTGTCAACATTAGACAGATCTACGAGACAGAAAGTTAACAAGGATATCCAGGAATTGAACTCATCTCTGCAGCAAGCAGACCTAATAGACATCTACAGAACTCTCCACCACAAATCAACAGAATATACATTCTTCTCAGCACCACATCAAACTTAGTCCAAAATTGACCACATAATTGGAAGTAAAGCACTCCTCAGCAAATGTACAAGAACAGAAATTATAACAAACTGTCTCTCAGACCACAGTGCAATCAAACTAGAACTCAGGACTAAGAAACTCAATCACAACCACTTAACTACATGGAAACTGAATAACCTGCTCCTGAATGACTACTGGGTACATAATGAAATGAAGGCAGAAATAAAGATGTTCTTTGAAACCAATGAGAACAAAGATACAACATACCAGAATCTCTGGGACACATTTAAAGCAGTGTGTAGAGGGAAATTTATAGCACTAAATGTCCACAAGAGAAAGCTGGAAAGATCTAAAATTGACACTCTAACATTTACAATGAAAAGAACTAGAGAAGCAAGAGCAAATACATTCAAAAGCTAGCAGAAGGCAAGAAATAATTAAGATCAGAGCAGAACTGAAGGAGATAGAGACACAAAAAACCCTCCAAAAAAATCACTGAATCCAGGAGTTGTTTTTTTGAAAAAATAAACAAAATTGATAGACCGCTAGCAAGACTAATAAAGAAGAAAAGAGAGAAGAATCAAATAGACACAATAAAAAATGATAAAGGGAATATCACCACTGACCCCACAGAAATACAAACTACCATCAGAGAATACTATAAGCACCTCTACGCAAATAAACTAGAAAATCTAGAATAAATGAATAATTTCCTGGACACTTACACTCTCCCAAGACTAAACCGGGAAGAAGCTGAATCCCTGAATAGACCAATAGCAGGCTCTGAAATTGAGGCAATAATTAATATCCTACCAACCAAAAAACGTCCAGGACCAGATGGATTCACAGCTGCATTCTAACAGAGGTACAAGGAGGAGCTGGTACCATTCCTTCTGAAACTATTCCAATCAATAAAAAAAAGAGGGAATCCTCCCTAACTCATTTTATGAGGCCAACATCATCCTGATACCAAAGCCTGGCAGAGACACAACAAGATAAGAGAATTTTAGACCAATATCCCTGATGAATGTCAATGCAAAAATCCTCAATAAAATACTGGCAAACCGGATCCAGCAACACATCAAAAAGCTTATCCACCATGATCAAGTGGGCTTCATCCCTGGGATGCAAGGCTGGTTCAACATACGCAAATCAATAAACGTAATCCAGCATATAAACAGAACCAAAGACAAAAACCACTTGATTATCTAAATAGATGCAGAAAAGGCCTTTGACAAAATTCAACAGCCCTTCATGCTAAAAACTCTCAATAAATTCGGTATTGATGGAACGTATCTCAAAATCATAAGAGCTATTTATGACAAACCCACAGCCAATATCATACTAAATGGGCAAAAACTGGAAGCATTCCCTTTGAAAACTGGCACAAGACAGGGATGCCCTCTCTCACCACTCCTATTCAACATAGTGTTGGAAGTTCTGGCTAGGGCAATCAGGCAAGAAAAAGAAAGCAAGGGTATTCAGTTAGGAAAAGAAGAAGTCAAATTGTCACTGTTTGCAGATGACATGATTGCATATTTAGAAAACCCCATTGTCTCAGCCCAAAATCTCCTTAAGTGATAAGCAACTTCAGCAAAGTCTCAGGATACAAAATTAATGTGCAAAAATCACAAGCATTCTTATACACCAGTAACAGACAGACAGAGAGTCAAATCATGAATGAACTTCCATTCACAATTGCTTCAAAGAGAATAAAATACCTAGGAATCTAACTTACAAGGGATGTAAAGGACCTCTTCATGGAGAACTACAAACCACTGCTCAGTGAAATAAAAGAGGACACAAACAAATGGAAGAACATACCATGCTCATGGATAGGAAGAATCAATATCATGAAAATGGCCATACTGCCCAAGGTAATTTATAGATTCAATGCCATCCCCATCAAGCTACCAATGAATTTCTTCGCAGAATTGGAAAAAACTGCTTTAAAGTTCATATGGAACCAAAAAAGAGCCTGCATCTCCAAGACAATCCTAAGTCAAAAGAACAAAGCAGGAGGCATCACGCTACCTGACTTCAAACTATACTACAAGGCTACAGTAACCAAAACAGCATGGTACTGGAACCAAAACAGAGATATAGGCCAATGGAACAGAACAGAGTCCTCAGAAATAATACCACACATCTACAGCCATCTGATCTTTGACAAACCTGAGAGAAACAAGAAATGGGGAAAGCATTCCCTATTTAATAAATGGTGCTGGGAAAATTGGCTAGCCATAAGTAGAAAGCTGAAACTGGATCCTTTCCTTACTCCTTATATAAAAATTAATTCAAGATGGATTCGAGACTTAAATGTTAGACCTAATACCATAAAAACCCTAGAAGAAAACCTAGGGAATACCATTCAGGACATAGGCATGGGCAAGGACTTCATGTCTAAAACACCAAAAGCAATGGCAACAAAAGCCAAAATTGACAAATGGGATCTCATTAAACTAAAGAGCTTCTGCACAGCAAAAGAAACTGCCATCAGAGTGAACAGGCAACCTACAGAATGGGAGAAAATTTTTGCAATCTACTCATCTGACAAAGGGCTAATATCCAGAACCTACAAAGAACTCCAACAAATTTACAAGAAAAAAACAAACAACCCCATCAAAAAGTGGGCAAAGGATATGAACAGACATTTCTCAAAAGAAGACATGCATACAGCCAACAGACACATGAAAAAATGCTCATCATCACTGGCCATCAGAGAAATGCAAATCAAAACCACAATGAGATACCATCTCACACCAGTTAGAATGGCAATCATTAAAAAGTCAGGAAACAACAGGTGCTGGAGAGAATGTGGAGAAATAGGAACACTTTTACACTGTTGGTGAGATTGTAAACTAGTTCAACCATTATGGAAAACAGTATGGTGATTCCTCAAGGATCTAGAACTAGAAGTACCATATGACCCAGCCATCCCATTACTGGGTATATACCCAAAGGATTATAAATCATGCTGCTGTAAAGGCACATGCACACGTATGTTTATTGTGGCACTATTCACAATAGCAAAGACTTGGAATCAACCCAAATGTCCACCAGTGACAGACTGGATTAAGAAAATGTGGCACATATACACCATGGAATACTATGCAGCCATAAAAAAGGATGAGTTTGTGTCCTTTGTAGGGACATGGATGCAGCTGGAAACCATCATTCTCAGCAAACTATCACAAGAACAGAAAACCAAACACCGTGTGTTCTCACTCATAGGTGGGAACTGAACATTGAGATCACTTGGACTCGGGAAGGGGAACATCATACACCACGGCCTATGATGGGGAGGGGGAGGGGAGGGATTGCATTGGGAGTTATACCTGATGTAAATGACGAGTTGATGGGTGGTGATGAGTTGATGGGTGCAGCACACCAACATGGCACAAGTATACATATGTAACAAACCTGCATGTTATGCACATGTACCCTAGAACTTAAAGTATAATAATAATTAAAAAAAAAAAGAAAAAGAAGAAAAGAAAATATATATTTTATAAAATAGATCTTGCAGACTTAAGAAAATGAGGGTATTCATTAAGGTAGATGGTTGTAAAATAAATAAAATCAGTAGATTTCTAACACGTTCTTGAATAGAAAACACATAGGGAAATTATCCCATTTATATTTATAACTAAGCAACATTTAATGTCTAGAAATAGTCTTAACAAGAAATGTAAAATTAACAAGATATGTAAAATTATAACATTTTATTTGATAATAAAAGATTTGAGAACATTATAAAACATTTGATTAAATGGGGAGAAACAATTTAGAAAAAGTAGTCTTTATTTTTTAAAAGAGGTCAATTCTGTTTGAATTTATTCTATTTGCATTGTAATGTCAATCAAAATTCTCATTTGTTACGGCGAAGGTGGTGAGGAACTTGATAAAATGTTTTTAAATTTTACTTTGAAGAATAAACATGCAAGAACAGCTAGAAGAATTCTGAAAAACATAAATATGAAAAATGAGCCTTGCCTTGTCAGGTGTTAAGATGTGCCATAAAAACACTGAAGTTAAAACAATGTAGAATTGGCTAAGAGATAGATGGTTGAGAAACAAAACATCCAACCTCAGATCCAACTATGTATAGGAATATTTAGTATAGAATAAAATTAACATTTTGAATCAGTAAGGAAAAAAGCATTAATGCATAAATGCTTATCCGATATGTAATAATTTGGGGAAACACATCTTTCCTACAGTGTTCTTTACATTATTTATACTTGTTTTAAAAGCCTGTAAAACTAACAAAAGAAAATATAATTAGATTTTCAATGTAATATTAGGATGGGAAGGCCTTTGTAAGCATAACACAAAAAAACTGAAACGATAAAACGCAATATTGACAAATGTAACTATAAAAATTACATCTATTTACGAGATCAGGAGCTCGAGACCATCCTGGCCAGCATGGTGAAACCCTGTCTCTACTAAAATACAAAAAATTAGCCGGGCGTGGTGGTGCGTGCCTGTAGTCCCAGCTACTCTGGAGTCTGAGACAGGGGAATCACTTGAACCTGGGGGGTGGAGGTTGTAGTGAGCTGAGATTGTGCCACTGTACTCCAGCCTGGTGACAGAGTAAGACTCTGTCTCAAAATAAATAAATAAATAAATAAATAAATAAATAAATAAATAAAGTAAAATAAATTAAAAAAATTTACATCTATATTGGATAAACAGTCCAAGTGAGATTGAAAGACAAACGGCCAGTAGGAAAAAGCATTTTTCATGTATGTGATAGAAAGAAACCTATTATTCTTAATAGACAAAAATCTCTTACAAATCAATGAGTTTATATCTCAATAAAAAATGTACAGCAAATACACAGCATACACCAAAAGCACTTTGTTCAAGGTAATTAATGAGACACCAATATCTGAAGAGGAGAACTAATATTGCACTTAAGAGATAAAATATTAATCAGAATTCTTGGTAGTGGAATAATGATATAGTTTTGTTATGGTGAAAAGCGTTTCAAACTTTGCTATATCATTTACAGAAATACCTGTGTTAGATACTGAATGTGATTCTAATCTTCACTAAAGGTCTTTTAAAATTAAACTTTTTTTTTTTTTTTTTTTTAACTCATAAAGAAGGCACTTTTAGTTCATATAACTGAAAAGTCTAGGGAATATACTACCTTCAGACACAGTTGAATCCAGGGTCACAAACTTTGTCATTAAGACTAAAGTCTTTGAATCTTTTGGTTTTGCTTTCCTTTGTACTACATTCTCTGACTGGCACATTTGATGTGGTGGGCCTGTTGTTGGAGCTTTTACTTAACAATACTGAGCAACTTCAGCAAAAAGAACTTCTCCTTTCTTATAGTTTAGTAAAACCAGTAGGTCTGAGTATACTGCACCAACTTGAATCATATGACTATTCATGAACCAATCACTATGGTCCAAAAGATAGACTATGCTCATTGATCGGGTCTGAATTACAGGTCCACCTACTAAGTCCAAGGTTGACTTTCAACATCTGAACCACATGAACTGAAAATAAGGAAAAGTGGTTGCAAGAAATGTTAGGGTGTTGTTATAAAAAGAGGAAATCAATGCTGGGCAGTAGGTTTTTGATTTTCAGGTAATTGTAGACTTGTATGCAGTTATAAGAAATAATATAGAACGATCCTTTTACCTAATTTTTCCCCAATGGTAAAATCTTACAAAATGATAGTACCATATCACAACCAGGATATTGACATTGATACAGTTAAGATACAAACAATTTCCTAATCACAAGATTCTTTATGTTGCCCTTTTAAAGCCGTATCCACTTCCCTTGTGTCCTTATGCCATTCTAAACCTCTGGAAGCCACTTATCTGTTCTACAGTTTCATAATTTTGTCATTACAAAAGTATTGTTATATAAATAGAATCACACAGTTTGTATCCTTTGGGAAATGGCTTTTATAATTCAGTATGATTCCTTGGAGAGTCATCTAGGTTGTTGAGTGTACCAGTATTTTGTTCTTTTTATTGTTGAGTAGTATTCTATGGTATAGATATACTACAGTTTGTTTATTTACCTGCTGCAAGACATCTGGGTTGCTTCCATGTGTTGGCTATTACTCATAAAGCTGCTATAATCATTAGTATACAGGCTCATGTATAACAATGTATTTTTATTTCTCTGGGATAAATGTCAAAAAGTAAAATAAAGGTGGAGTTAAGTGAAGGTTATTCCATCACAAAGAATTTCTCCAAACATTTTTTAGAGTTCTTCAATACAGATAATTCCCCTTTGACTTCAGCTGAAGGGTTGATTACAAAGATAGAGTTAAGCAATCAAAGAAAAAGTATTTGTAGAGCTTCTGAAATAGTGTGGATGAACAAACAGTTGAATAGAGAATCCCTGTGCTTTAATTCCCTTAATAATTCCTTAAACTGATGTGCTAAAGCAATTTCAAGCAAAATTCCATGAAGCATAAAGACTTCCTTGGAAGCTTTGAGGTTTGACAAATGCCAGCTGGACCATCTCAGAACTTTTGATGATACCCTTTAAAGTAATAGCTATGTGAATGAGTTTGAAATTCTTTTTATTACATGCTTCTTCTAAGTGCAATAGTTTAAAAAATGATTAAAACAAAATCTCCCAAGAATACTTTTAGGCAGAGCTATGATTGAAACTTAGTTTTATATTTAAAAAATCATTTTGCCCTCCTTTGGTTTACTTGTAGGAAAGAATGATTTTTTTTTTTTAAGGATTGAGAATCATTGCAGTCTGATAATAAGTGTTTTTGAGAAGTAATTTATTGTAGTAAATTATGGGTCTTACTCTCCTGCAGTTGAATCATACCAACATAGAATTTTAAAACACATCTTTATTTGAGCAGAACACATTCCTAAAGAGACCTGGGTAAGCTGACTGACAAACTGTATGTAATGTGCATCCACTTCCATAAAACAATTTTATTATAGGATCTCATACCCTTCAAAAACAGCATAGAAAGTTGTAACAATGTCAGGGAACCTAAATGATACCCACAGCAGTATTATTATAATTTAATATTGGTTGAGCATCAACAATAAGCAAGCATTTTACAAAACACAGCAGGAGAGCTGGTTCCTGTCCTCTAGACAACCATCCTGTATAATCAAACTAGTATTGAAGTCTTTTGTTTGTGTATAGAAGCAAAGCACAAGAAATTGTCATTTGGGAACATATAGAATGATTAACTAAAAACTCAACATTTAAATCAACTGTAGCATTGTGCCTTACATATAGGTAGAAAGTGATTAATTTTTGACTGATTTATCTGATTATGGACTACTTATTTAAACTTAATATTTTATCAACCAGTTCATATCTTTCCTTTTATAAAGTGTAATAAATACTTACTACATGCAAAGCTAGGTAGAAAAAGGATATGAAGATAGGAAAGTGTATGATGTTTGGGGCAATGATGAATGTCCAATGGGAATGCATTGCAGGCATGAAGCAGAAGTTATTAAATAGGCTGTGTTGGCTGCAAGTAATAAAGAACACGACTAACAGTGGCATTTTCATTTAAAATTATTTATCTAATGCAATCAACTTTTTTAAAATTTTATTTTAAGTTCTGGGATACATGTGCAGAATGTGCAGGTTTGTTACATAGGTATACATGTGCCTTGGTGGTTTGCGCATCCATCAACCCATCATTTACTTTAGGTATTTCTCCTAATGCTATCCCTCCCCTAACCCCCTACCCCCTGACAGGCCCCGGTTTGTGATATTACCCTCCCTGGGTCCATGTGTGCTCATTGTTCAACTGCCACTTATGAGTGAGAACCTGCCATGTTTGGTTTTCTGCTCTTGTATTAATTTCCTGAGAGTGATGATTTCCAGTTTCATCCATGTCCCTGCAAAGGACATGAACTCATCATTTTTTTGTAGCCTCATAGTATTCCATGGTGTATATGTGCCACATTTTCTTTATCCAGTCTATAATTGATGGGCATTTGGATTGGTTCCAAATCTTTGCTATTGTAAATAGTGCTGCAATAAACATACATGTGCATGTGTCTTTATAGTAGAATGATTTATAATCCTTTGGGTATATACCCAGTAATGGGATTGCTGGGTCAAATGGTATTTCTGGTTCTAGATCCTTGAGGAGTCGCCACACTGTCTTCCATAATGGTTGAACTAATTTACACTCCCACCAATAGTGTAAAAGCATTCCCGTTTCTCTACAGCCTCTCTAGCATCTGTTGTTTCCTGACTTTTTAATGATTGCCATTGTCACTGGTGTAAGATGGTGTCTCATTATGGTTTTAATTTGTATTTCTCTAATGACCAGTGATGATGAGCTTTTCTTCATATGTTTGTTGGCCACATAAATGTCTTCTTTTGAGAAGTGTCTGTTCGTATCCTTCACCCACTTTTTGATGGGGTTGTTTATTTCTTGTGAATTTGTTTAAATTCTTTGTAGATTCTGGATGTTAGCCCTTTGTCAGATGGATAGATTGCAAAAATTTTCTCCCATTCCGTAGGTTGCCTGTTCACTCTGATGCTAGTTTCTTTTGCTGTGCAGAAGCTCTTTAGTTTAATTAGATTCCATTTGTCACTTTTGACTTTTGTTGCCATTGCTTTTGGTGTTTTAGTCATGAAGTTTTTGCCCATGTGTATGTCCTGAATGGTATTGCCTAGGTATTCTTCTAGGGTTTTTATGGTTTTAGGTCTTATGTTTAAGTCTTTAATCCATTTTTCAGTTTTCTGCATATGGCTAGCCAGTTTTCCCAACACCATTTATTAAATAGGAAATCCTTTCCCCATTGCTTGTTTTGTCAGGAATGTTGAAGATCAGATGGTTGTAGATGTGTGGCATTATTTCTGAGGCCTCTATTCTGTCTTATTGGTCTATATATCTGTTTTGGTACCAGTACCATGCCGTTTTGGTTACTGTAGCTTTGTAGTATAGTTTGAAGTCAGGTAGCATGATGCCTCCAGCTTTCTTCTTTTTGCTTAGCATTGTCTTGGCTATACAGGATCTTTTTTATTCCATATGAAATTTAAAGTAGTGATTTCTAATTCTGTGAAGAAAGTCAATTGTAGGTTGATAGGGATAGCATAGAATCTATGAATTACTTTGGGGAGTATGGCCATTTTCACAATGTTGATTTTTCTTATCCATGAGCATGGAATGTTTTTCTATTTGTTTGTGTCCTCTCTTATTTTCTTGAGGAGTGGTTTGTAATTTTCCTTGAAGATGTCCTTCACATCCCTTGTAAGTTGTATTCCTAGGTGTTTAATTCTCTTTGTAGCAATTGTGAATGGGAATTCACTCATAATTTGGCTCTGTTTTTGTTATTATTGGTGTAAAGGAATGCTTATAATTTTTGCACATTGATTTTGTGTCCTGAAACTTTGCTGAAGTTGCTTATCAGCTTAAGGAGATTTTGGGCTGAGATGATGGGGTTTTCTAAATGTACAATCATGTCATCTGTGAACAGAGACAATTTGACTTCCTTTCTTCCTATTTGAATACACTTTATTTCTTTCTCTGTCCTGATTGCCTGGTCAGAACTTCCAATACTATGTTGAATAGGAGTGGTGAGAGAGGTCATCCTTGTCTTGTGCCAGTTTTCAAAGGGAATGCTTCCAGTTTTCGCCCATTCAGTATGATATTGGCTGTGGGTTAGTAATAAATAGCTCTTACTATTTTGATGTATGTTCCATCAATACCTAGTTTATTGAGAGTTTTTAGCATGAAGCAGTGTTGAATTTTATCGAAGGCCTTTTCTGCATCTATTGAGATAATCATATGGTTTTTGTCATTGGTTGTTTATGCGATGGATTATGTTTATTGATTTGCGTATGTTGAACCAGCCTTGCATCCCAGGGATGAAGCCGACTTGATTGTGATGGATAAGCTTTGTGATGTGCTGCTGGATTCAGTTTGCCAGTGTTTTACTGAGGATTTTTACATTGATTTTCATCAGGAATATTGGCCTGAAATTTTCTTTTTTTGTTGTGTCTCTGCCACGTTTTGGTATCAGGATGATGCTGGCATCATAAAATGAGTTAAGGAGGAGTTCCTTTTTTTTCTGTTGACTGGAATAGTTTCAGAAATAATGGTACCAGCTCTTCTTTGTACCTCTGGTAGAATTTGGGTGTGAATCCATCGGGTCCTGGGCTTTTTTTGTTTGGTAGGCTATTAATTACTGCCTCCATTTCAGAACTTGTTATTGGCCTATTCAGGCATTGGACTTCTTCCTGGTTTAGTCTTGGGAAGGTGCACATGTCCAGGAATTTATCCATTTCTTATTTATTGGCGTGGAGGTGTTTATAGTATTCTCTGATGGTAGTTTGCATTTTTGTGGGATCAGTGATGATATCCCCTTTATCATTTTTTATTGTGTCTATTTGACTCTTCTCTCCTTTCTTCTTTACTAGTCTGGCTAGTGATCTATCTATTTTGTTGATCTTTTGAAAAAACCAGCTCCTGTATTCATTGATTTTTTTGAAGGGCTTTTTGTGTGTCTATTTCATTCAGTTGTGCTCTAATCTTAGTTATTTCTTGTCTTCTGCTAGCTTTTTAATTTGCTTGCTCTTGCTTCTCTAGTTCTTTTTATTGTGATGTTAGGGTGTCAATTTTAGGTCTTTCTTGTTTTCTCCTATGAGCATTTAGTGCTATTCATTTCCTGCTAAAGACTGCTTTAACTGTGTCCCAGAGATTCTGGTATGTTGTCTTTGTTCTCATTGATTTCAAAGAGCTTAATTATTTCGGACTTAATTTTGTTATTTACTCAGTAGTCATTCAGGAACAGGTTGTTCAGCTTCCATGTAGTCATGTGGTTTTGAGTGAGTTTCTTAATCCTGAGTTCTAATTTGATTTCACTGTGGTCTGAGAGAGTTTGTTGTGATTTCCATTCTTTTGCATTTGCTGAGGAGTGTTTTACTTCCAATTCTGTGGTCAATTTTAGAATAAGTGCGATGTGGTGCTGAGAAGAATGTATATTCTTTTGATTTGGGGTGGAGAGTTCTGTGGATGTCTATTAGGTCCACTTGGTCTAGAGCTGAGTTCAAGTCCTCAATATCCTTTTTACTTTTCTGTCTCGTTAATCTGTCTAATATTGACAGTGGGGTGTTAAAGTTTCTTATTATTATTGCGTTGGAGTCCAAGTCTCTCTGTAGGTCTCTAAGATCTTATTATATGAGTCTGGGTGCTCCTTTCTTTGTCATTTGTGATCTTTGTTGGTTTAAAGTCTGTTTTATCAGAGACTAGGATTGCAACCCCTGCTTTTTAATTGCAACCCCTGCTTTTTATTTCTTTCCATTTATTTGCTAAATAATCCTCCATTCCTTTATTTTGAGCCTACATGTCTTTGCATGTGAGATGGGTCTCCTGAATACAGCACGCTGATGGTTCTTGACTCTATCCAATTTCCCAGTCTGTGTCTTGGGGCATTTAGCTCATTTACATTTAAGGTAAATATTGTTATGTGTGAATTGGATCCTATCATTATGATGCTAGCTGGTTATTTTGTCCATTAGTTGATGCAGTTTCTTCACAGTGTCAGTGGTCTTTACAATTTGTTATGTTTTTGCAGTGGCTGGTACTGGTTGTTCCTTTCCATCTTTAGTGCTTTCTTCAGGAGCTCCTGTAAGGCAGGCCTGGTGGTGACAAAATCTCTCAGCATTTGCTTAACTGTAAAGAATTTTATTTCTCCTTCACTTATGAAGCTTAGTTTGGTTGGATATGAAATTCTGGGTTGAAAATTCTTTTCTTTAAGAATGTTGAATATTGGCCCCTACTTACTTCTGGCTTGTAGGGTTTCTGCAGAGAGATTCGCTGTTAGTCTGATGGGCTTCCCTTTGTGGGTAGCCAGACCTTTCTCCCTGGCTGCCCTTAACATTTTTCCCTTCATTTCAATCTTGGTGAATCTGATGATTATGTGTCTTGGGGTTGCTCTTCTTGAGGAGAATCTTTGTGGTGGTCTCTGTATTTCCTGAATTTGAATGTTGGCCTGCCTTGCTAGTTTAGGGAAGTTCTCCTGGATAATATCCTGAAGTGTATTTTCCAGCTTGGTTTTATTCTCCTCGTCACTTTCAGGTACACCAGTCAAACACAGGTTTGGTCTTTTCACATAGTCCCATATTTTCTTGGAGGCTTTGTTCGTTCCTTTTCATTCTTTTTTCTCTAATCTTGTCTTCATGCTTTATTTTATTAAGTTGATCTTCAATTTCTGATATCCTATCTTCTGCTTGATCAATTTGGCTATTGATATTTGTGTATGCTTCACAAAGTTCTCATGCTCTGTTCTTCAGCTCCATCAGGTCATTTATGTTCTTCTTTAAACCAGTTATTCTAGTTAGCAATTCCTCTAACCTTTTTTCAAGGTTCTTAGCTTCCTTGAATTGGGTTAGAACATGCTCCTTTAGCTTGGTGGAGTTTGTTATTACCCACCTTCCAAAGCCTACTTCCATCAATTGGTCAAATTCATTCCCCATCCAGTTTTGTTCCCTCTCTGGCAAGGAGTTATGATCCTTTGGAGGAGAAGAGGCATTTTGGTTTTTGGAATTTTCAGCCTTTTTTGTGCTGGTTTTTTCTCATTTTCCTGAATTTATCTACCTTCGGTCTTTGATGTTGGTGACCTTCAGATGGGGTTCCTGTGTGGATGTCCTTTTTGTTGACGTTGATCCTATTCCTTTCTGTTAGTTTTCCTTCTAACAGACCTCTCTGCTGCAGATCTGCTGCAGTTTGCTAGAGGTCCACTGCAGACCCTGTTTGCATAGATATCACCAGCAGAGGCTGCAGAACAGCAAAGATTGCTGCTGTTTCTTCCTCTGGAAGCTTCATCTTAGAGGGCTGTCTGCCAGATGCTAGCTAGAGCTTTCCTATATGAGGTGTCTGCTGACCCCTGCTGGGTGGCTTCTCCCAGTCAGGAGGCACAGGGTTCAGGGACCCACTTGAGGAGGCAGTCTGTCCCTTTGCAGATCTTGAGGGCTACGCTGGGAGATCTGCTGCTCTTTTCAGAGCCATCAGGCAGGAACGTTGAAGTCTACTGAACCTGCACCCAAAGCCACCCCTTCCCCCAGGTGCTCTTTCCCAGGGAGATAGGAGTTTGATCTATAAGTCCCTGACTAGGGCTGCTGCCTTTCTTTCAGAGATGCCCTGCCCAGAGAAGAGGAATCTAGAGAGGCAGTCAGCTACAGTGGCTTATCCAAGCTGTGGTGGACTCCACCCAGTTCAAATTTCCTGGCCGCTTTGTTTACACTGTGAGGGGGAAAACAACCTACTCAAACCTCAGTAATGGCAGACGACCCTTCTCCCACCAAGCTCAAGCATCCCAGATTGACTTCAGACTGCTGTGCTGGCAGTGAGAATTTCAAGACAGTGGATCTTAGCTTGTCAGGCTCCCTTGGGGTGGGATCCTCCAAGCTACCACTTGACTCCCTGGCTTCAGCCCCCTTTCCAGGGGTGTACATTTTTCTGTCATGCTGGCATTCCAGGCGCCACCGGAGTATGAAAAAATCTCCTGCAGCCAGCTCGGTGTCTGCCCAAACAAGGGCCCAGTTTTGTGCTTGAAACCCAGGGCCCTGGTGATATAGGTACAGGAGGGAATCTGCTAGTCTGCAGGTTGTGACGACCATGGGAAAAGCATGTTATCTTGGCCAGGGTGCACTGTTCCTCACGGCACCGTCCCTTAGGGCTTCCCTTGGGTAGGGGAGGGAGTTCCCTGACCCCTTGTGCTTCCCGTGTGAGGTGATGTCCCACCCTGCTTCAGTTCACCCTCCATGGGCTGCACCCACTGTCTAACCAGTTCCAGTGAGATGAGTCGTCCACCTCAGTTGGAAATGCAGAAATCACCCGCCTTCTGCGTTGATCTGGCTGGGAGCTACAGACTGGAGCTGTTCCTATTCAGCCAGCTTGCCAGCCATAATCCAACAGTGGCTTTAATAAATAGGTAATTATTTTTTCCCACAGAACAAGAAGTAAGAATATAGAAAATTGCTGGTATTGCTCCCATTGTTCATGATGCTGTCAAGGATATAGGCTCTTCCTACCTTGCATTCTCCTTCCTTCATTTGCTGGCTTTTTCCCCTTTGGCTGAAGGCCTCATGGTTTTTAATATGGCTACCACAACACCAGGCATCATATCCATGCAGGAAGAAGGAAGAGGGAAGGGGATATTCCAGCTCCACTGGTCTCATTTATTAGAAAATATCCCTCCTAGTTGCAAAGGAGAGTGAACAAAAAGACTGTATGGCAAAGGGAAAGAACATTGTGGTTGTCACCTTAGAGTGGTTGTGCATTACCTCCTAGAGATGAGCACACTGCTATTGTATACAGACAAGTTCTGACAGCAGAAACAGGGGAGATTAGTCATTGGTCGGCAGTTTTTAGTCTTCCACTGTGGAGGAAGAAAATGGAACTGGTGGCTGTGTTGAAGGCCTTTTTGGTAGGTTTAGGAGTTTCAGCTTTATCAATAAATATGTAGTATTTAGTATGTGTCTCCAGTAATTGAATGTGTGTGTTGTCATAAACCATAAGATATTTCAAGAGTTTTAGGTTGAGTTATGTTTATAAAAATTTTCGATCATATTCTGGTTTTATGTACTAGAAAAAATATTTGCCAAATAGACCTTACATAGGGAGACTTTTTACAACTTATTTAGCAAAATAACCAGAAATGATGGACCTATTTATCCACCAGAAGCCAGAAGCATCCTGGAGCAGCCTATATGGTTTCAGAATTTCATCCAAATTTGATGCAAGGAGAGGGAACTACCCTCTGCAACCTGGCAGTGCCAAGTCCTCCAATCCATGTACTTAATAGGATTTGTGAATACTCAGCTGACAAGTATATACTCAGTGTCTCATGTCTAAATGTGACACAAAAATAGCAATGAGATGCTTTTGGAATGACATCTGATCTCATACACAGAATTTGCCTGATTCGGTGTAATTATGTTAATACTTCAAGTGTTCATTTAATCATCTTTCTGTTAAAATGTATTTAACTTATCATTAAAGTATCAATAATCTTTACCCCAATAAAGTAGACAGTAGGAGGTCTAAAATATAATGATTTATACTATTTTGGAAAAGAAAAATCCCTTTAAGGAAAGTGCTACAAAGACAATTTATTTAACAATTTAACCAGGTATTTTCCTACTTAGGGAATATTTATGTGTATGGAAATTCATCACAGGATTGCTTTTATGTCTTTGCTTCTAACACTTTGTGCTAAGTTTTAGTGATTATGTAGATTGGTTAAAGTTTTTGACCTTTTGGAAGTTTGTTTTCTTGTTGTTGATTTTAATTACTTTGCAATAAATTCTAGATCTTTGTAAGAAATGTGACCACTATTGGCATCAGTTTGTAAAAGCTATAGGTCATAGTAGTTTCCTTATATGCAAATGAAAGAATCCTGAGGTATATACAGAGAGATCAGAGGCATATTCAGGAAAGGGGGAGATTATTACATCTTAACCTATTTCTATTATACCATGTTCCTTTCTTGTGGGAAAACATGAAAATGTGGTGATTCATTAAGACATGTTAACCAGGAAGTAGAGTGCCTCTGGCCATTTCACATCTAGAAGCAAAGTTTTGTAACTGTTGCTAAAATAGATTTAATCAATAGGAACTAAGACTTGAGGTAGTGACAGATAAACAGAGGTACAACAGAGGTACAAGTACTAGAGATATTGCTATCAAAAATATCTGGTGATTTTTAACTGACCTCAAAGACCATCTACAAGTATTTTATTAGAATTCCTATGTTGTTATTCTCATATGGGTGATACCACCATTGCGTGTAGCATTGTTCTGCCACATCTACTAGAAATTAAGAATTGTTGGGCGGGGGTGCCAGCTAATGTGCTAGGTCCAGAATGTACATTTTTGGAGCAATCATATAAGGATCTAGCTATAAGGATTTTGGATCCAGATGAATTCTGTCGGCCATCTCAAAATCTCTGCATATCTAACTTTATTTTTTTCTTTTCTTTCTCTCTCTCTCTTCCTTCCCTGTCTCTTTCCTTTCTCTTTCTTTCTTTCTCTTTCTCTCTTTCTCTTCCTCTTTCCTTTCTTTTCTTTCCACAGAGTCTCACTCTGTCACCTAGGCAGGAGTACAGTGGCATGAACATAGCTTGCTGCAGCCTCAAACTCCTATGCTCAAGTGGTTTTCCTGCCTAAGCTTCCTGAGTAACTAGGACGACAGGTGCGTGCCAGCATGCCCAGGTAATTTTTGTATTTTTTTGTAGAGATAAGATCTTACTATGTTACCCAGGATGGTCTTGAACTCCGGGCCTCAAGTGATCATCCAGCCTTGGCCTCCTAAAGTACTGGGATTTTAGACATGAGCTACCACGCCTGGCCTGGATATCTAAGTTTTGTGTATAATAAACTAATTTCTTATGTTGAGGCTTTTCTCTATTATATATAATAGTATAGAAAAATGATATATATATATATATGTATATATACACACACACCTAATTTCTTATGTTGGGGCTTTTCTCTATTATATATAATAGTATAGAAAAAGGATTATATATCTCCTTTTGTTTCTGTGATATATAGATCACTCATTTCAATTTTTTTGTGGATAGTTTTTTAAACACAGATGTGTTTTTGTGACTAATGGTGGCTGTTGCATTGTTAGAGATTCAACGACAGACTAAAACCACAGTGAGAACCTTCAAGTATTACATAGCAGGATCCAGTAGATGGTGTCTTTCTCCCTCCCTCCATGCTTCCTTCCTCCCTCCCTTCTTTCCTTTGCTTGCTTCTCCTTTCTGGGTAGGCATTTGTAGGAACTGTTTTAGCTTCTAGAATCATACAATATTTGACAAAAGAAAAAAATAAAGATGGAGAGGCTCATAGCTGTAGAATTTGAATTGCTCACTTCTTACTCAATGCACTTTCTAACACTGCTTTTAAGTACTAGGTGATAAAATAAAACGATACGCTATTTTAAGGACCTGTATAGTTTTAGAAAGTAATCAGTTGAGTTACAGAATGTAGTCCGGGCAATTAAGAACAGTATTTACCTGTGTTCTTTATCTTGTGACTGGTTTAATGGGCCTACTCTGAGAATAGTTCTATTTGATGATACTTTCCCTTAAAAAGATACTAAGATATTTGTAGCTGCACCAAGTAAGTTACTTCTGTTTTGAAGAGCACTGGATTCTTTCTGAAGGGTGTTGATCCATTACGATTGTATAATAAATATAAAGATTTTTAAATCACCTTTGTATTCAAGTAGGTAAATGAAAACTCTGCAAAGAATCTACTTACCACTGGGGATGGAGGTGGGAAGAGCCTTTTAGGAATGATGTGTTACAGAGAAACTTTGCTCTCTGGAGTCCATATATCATCTACAGCAAAAGGAGAAACACATTGCTTATAGATGGGAGAGTCTTGGATTAGGAATTCATAATGTGCTAGGGGATGTTGATGAAGCTTCTACCTGGAATAATGAATGTGAACTGTACACTCAGGGTAAAAATAACATTAGTTCTGAGATTCTCTAAGTTGCTTGACATGACATGTTCTCACTTATACTTTAAGCTTGCCTGCCTTCAAATATCTCTTAAATAGCAAAGCTCTATATAAATGAGCCCATTTATTTTGGATGACTGGTTACAGGAGTAATGCATGCCATTTCCATCATCTTATATGTCTAATTTAGCTGGACTGAAACGATGTTCATCTTTTATGATGGGATTAACATTTGGAAACTCTGCCAGTTGTCTAGATGCTGGCATTCTGTGGTTTCTAGAGCCTGTAGAACTGTCTTCTACTGGGGGTGGGAGGCGGGTGGGATGGTTCGATTTTGATCTACACGAAAATACACGTCACACCTGGTTTGCTCTAGGTGATTATCTGCTAGCTAGTGCGCTTGAGGAGCTGGTTGAAAAGGTGGAGGGTGTGTGTGTGTGTGTGTGTGTGTGTGTAGGGGTAGTTTTGCTTGTCACAGGTAGCTTCTTGTTTAGTTGGGCTTGTTGAATCTCCTCATAGAAAACATCCGTGTCCTGTTTATCAGGTTTCTTTAAAATGCTTTTTCTCGGTGCTATCGAAAATGCACTACTATTTTCCTGTGTGTCAACATGCCTTCTTTTTTCAGCATGGCAAACAAGGCAGCCTCCCTTCAAATGTATTCCAATTCCTTACGGGCAAATATTTTGGTCATCATTTATGAGGGTAATTACAGGTATTCCTTCTGTAATTTATAAAATTATAGGAAGTTTAATTTCTCTTTGTTGTGGGTTTCGATTACAGAAAGTTGTCTGACTAGTTCCAGTGTTTTGCTCTCAAATCTGTTGTAATATATTAATTTTTGACTTTAAAGCTTTATTATTTCTATCACCACCATGGGAATAGGTGGAGTAGAAAAGCTTAAATTTAAAAAAGAAATGAAGGTCCTTCAAGCAATTCTTATTTTAGTGTGGCTGATGTGTTTGTTTTGTTGTTTTTAAGTTTCTCTACCACCACCCCCACTCCCCGCCACTGGGATTCAGGAATGACTAGCAGTTTACAGGTCTTAAAAAATATTCGTTGTAATAATAAGGGTTAGGCTATTTTTCCCTACTTTCCTACAGTGTGTTAGCTTATAAACAAAAGGTTTTTTAAAAAACAATTAAAATATAAGTAAAGAAGTAAGGACTAAATTTTAATCATGCTTTGTTTAGAAATAAGATATTTTTAATGATAGTAACATGTTTTCCTTCTCTTGAATAATTTACACATTTTGTTATCAGAATGTCTTCTGCATAAAGAGGTTAAAATAAATCATTAGATGATTTTAGAGAAGTCAATGTAAAATTAAATATACTATTTGAAACAGTCTAAAAGTGCAGACACTGTGTGCATTTAAATTTCCCATGTAAGGAGTCATCAATCTTTGGCAATAAATTTTTTTGAATGTAGCAAAATATGGCTTCTCTACAGCGAGTAAAAGTAAAGAAATTTAAAACCTATACAAGTTTCACTGGGATTCTGGCCAACCGAGATAAGATGATATAATGTAAAGTTCATGAGAACATTTTTCCCCTAATTAAAACAAAAGACAAAGGAAGAAGAACCTTTCTTTGGCACAAATATAAACGAAATGTATCTCCAAATTGACCAAAGAAAAGAAGAGAGAGGTTGTTGTTATTATTGTTGTTGTTATTATTGATTTTTTTTGGGAGGAAATCTTCAGAAATACTTTAAGCAGGACCAGTTTTTTAATCAAACAGAAATATAATATTTACAGTCTTTCTGCCTAAATCTTTCCTGTAGAAGATGAGAAAATGTGTAACAGTATCAGGGTCAGTAGGTCCTCATGCAGTCTTTGTTTTGAGCAGTTCCTGCCTATCATTTTTTCCATATGCTCTTGTAACTTCTGATCTCTTCTAGCACAAATAAAATTTTCTGTATGATATATTTTTAGCCTGAAAGTATTAATGTACTTCCTTTTTTAAACTAAGCTTATCCAACCTTCAGCCCACAGACCACATACGTGACCCAGGACAGCTTTGAATGTTCCCCAACACAAATTCGTAAATTTTCTTAAAACATTATGAGATTTTTTTTTTTTTTAGCTCATCAGTTATCGCTAATGCTAGTGTATTTTGTGTGTGGCCCACGATAATTCTTATTCTTACAATACAGCTCAGGGAAGCCAAAAGATTGGATACTCGCCTTTAAACCAATATTTTATTCTATTTTATTCTTAAAATAGATTATATATAAGTTAATATCTACATAATATAATTTATTATAGCAGTACTTATTAAGATTGTTATTTTTTCCCTCAAGGAAAGCTATAGAGTAACTTATGTTTATGGGCATGGAACTGGGTTTTGTGGGTTCCCACCCAGTGTAATGTATTTTTGTTTAAAAAGCAGATCAAACTGACTAAGACAATATAACTTTGGAACAGGATATTATTATGCAAGTTCCCTGGGCTCAGGGATCCAAGACAGAGGCAACCAAATGACACCTCCTAGCATATCTTTGGTACATGGAGCTTAGATTTTTGGCAGAGGAAAGTGGGCAGCCTGTTTACATGGATGTTGCATAGGAGATACTATACAAGAAAGACTTTTAAGAAAGAAACCCCGACTTTAAGATATTTTTTTCTTTTTAGCTTAAAAGTTATTAAAACCTACAGGATAGATTGGGTAATGTTGACCTAGTCAAGATGTCAATAAAGTGCAAAAAAATGCTGATATGATAAAGAATACATTAAGAGGATGTGACTAAGTGCATCCAGTGAATGGATAAATGCATCAAGGAAAATTTCCTTCTGGTTCTACAAACAGCTTTACTTGGAGTCTGACTAAACTGTGTTATTTTGGTAACGTGTTTGCCTAATAGAAGTGGACGTATCTGTGAATGCAAAGAGATGCAACTTTGGGAGTTCAAGCTAGATTTGACACAGTTAAGAACTCCTTACCTAGGCCAAAATCTGAGCTGGATGTTCTGGCAAAGGTCAGAGTGGATTTCTCACTTCAAGTCCATCTCTGTGGGTTGCCTTGGCTCTAGTGGTAGCCATGATAGTGAGTAGGGACATAAGGAAAAGCCAAATGTGATGCACTCAAGAGGCACCTTCAGGTTATGTCAGGCATGGACACCAAGTCTTCAGCATTGAACACAAAACAGCGACACAGAAGGAGGATCTGGAACAACCAGAATTGAGAGCAGTCATGTAGACCTCCAGGCTAAGAGGGGACATTTAGTTTTGGATCTATTAGCAATATGAAATCAAACAGTGTTGATCCTTTGTACAGAAGAAACACTATGGAGTAATTGGATATACTGGGGCAAAGAATTAAAAAAAAATACTGGAAAACTTGAAATTGTACTTTGAAATTTTTCTGCAGAGTAACACTACATCTCAAGTTGTGGAAGAAGAAGATACCAGTGACATGGTGATACTCATTGGTCACATACAAAACTATATTGTGCATTGTTTCCTAAATCATTCAAGGTTTTCAGAATCATGCATTTGAATGACTTCACATTAGTTCATATTATAGATGTGAGAAGACACATTTTCTAAGGTGCTCAATACGGAACAAATGAGAAAAACAGACACATCTAGAATCCAGTCCCATAGTATACAAAATGAACAGAACATAGGACTGGAGTCTGAGACCTGTGTTCAAATCCTGCTTATTTTTGTGGCTATTTTATTCAAGTTATTTAAACTTCCAAAGTTTTCAAATTATTTAAACTTCCTGAGCTTCATTTTCTTCATCTGCAAAATGGTGGTAATCATATTTGCTTTGCAGGATGCCTGTGGGGTTTAAATAAAGTAATAAACATTAAAGAACATAAGTAACAGTAGGCAACCAATACAAGGTAGCTATTGTAATGTTTTCTGTGCTGGTAAATTATTCAACTTCTCTTTTCAGTGGCGTTCAAATTTCTATCATTAATGTGGCAGTTACATAAGGCATAGGTTTTTTCTGATGGTGATTTTTGAAAATCCTTCCTATGTTTAAGAGAAAAATGCCTAAAGAAAACAAAAGACCCGAAAACAACCTCCTCCTGTGACACCATCTTTTTCAAAAGATCATTTGCACGGTTGATTGGCAACATTGCATTTGCTTACAAAAAATAACACTACACTACTTAACATGTTGTATACTCCCATATACTTAACATGTTGTATACTCCCATATACTTAACATGTTGTATACTCCCATATACAACATGTTAAGTAAACACACTGCCTTTACAACACTCAGAAGTTCATGTGGGTAATACCACAAGAAAAATTTTTATAACATAAACTATACTTATTTTGATCATTGTGTTTCTTAGAATTTGTTTATACATACACTATTCCTTTTAAGCTAGATTTCCAAATTATAAAGTAGAGAAGATAATTAAAACTATTATTTGAAAAACAAACCCCTAAAGAAAAGGACATTCATGGTTGACAGAACAAAGATGGCCCTTGGTATAGCATCTGTGAGCTAGGTTTACTTCATAGAGAATGTTTGTCTTTTATCCAGGGTCGTTTGTTTATTTTAAAGGACAAGTGAATTTAGTATTGAAATACTGAACAGTATATTTTTTATTGACTGACATATATTAGCATTTGTTTTAAAATTTCACTTAGTATATTTTTTATTATTATAAAGGTAGAGAATTTGGAAAATGTAGATAAATAAAAAGAAGAAAATAAAACCACTTATGGTCCCACCAGTCAAAGATAACTACTCAGTATATTTCTCTTCTTAAAAATTCATTTACTCCCATATACACACATGTATAAAACAACAGCACAATCACATATTTTTAATTTATATTTTTTAACCTAGTAATGTATTTTGAACATTTGACTATGTTGCTTAATGCCTTTTCATTTCATTTTTTAAATACTTGTACAGATTTTCATTGTATAAATAAACCATAGTTTATTAAGCCATTCTTCTTAGAATAATAAATAATTATTAGTAGTAAATAAATTTTACTCTGGTAAAAATAAATTTTTAACCTTTTAGCTTTTTACTAATTTTCATCCACTATGAATATTTCTACAAACAATTTTGTGGCTCACTCTCTACACAGCTATGATTTTGTATAGGATGAATTTGTGGGTCGAATATGATATGCAAAAATCCTAGCGTTTCATACATGTTCTATACTGCCTTCCAAAAGAAAGTTAAAGGATAACATTTCTTTCTCTGATCCTTCAGTGCATATTTCCACAAATCCTCTACACTACTTATTTCTTTAAAAAATATTTACTAAATTGTTAGTAGAATGGATACAATTTTATATTTGTCCTTATTATTTGTGATTGGATAAATTCATTTCTTGTATGTATTTGTCTATTATTTGAAAAGGATCCCAAATGTGTGCAAAAGTATTAAAATTTAGCATTGAATATAGATAAAGAATATGTCACTTGCTTTCCCTACTTAAGTTAAGGCTTTACTTCTTCAGTCCTTGGTATAGCATCTCACACAATTCCTTAAGTAAATTAGTCATATTTTAAATTACAAGGAACTGAAAATCGATTTGACTTGGAGGTTCAAATGATAGGTTAAATCTATGATTTATGCTGTGTAGAAAAGGGCTTGCTAAAAATCAGAACTCCATAAATGCATATTACCTCGAATTAGTCTTGCACCTTTCATCTACAGACTTGGTGGGACTAAAAAAGAATAAATATAAATATTATTAATTGTCATGCAGAATCTTTGGTGAATGAAAAGGGCCATTACAGTTCTGGTTCACCAACCTAGTCAGTTCACAGGGGAAGCTGGGGCCCGGTGAGGCAATGTGGTACAAGGGAAAACTTTTATACTCCACCCAGGTTCAAATCCTGGTTCTGTCACTTAAAAATGTAAATAGAAGGAAAATGTACTTAATTTCTTGGAGCTTTTAGTTTTACGCCATTTCTCAGACATATGAGTGTTAGTTGGTTCATTGGATCATTGTGAGGTCAGTTCCTCTCCTTTTAAATGACTCACCCAGGGTCACTTAACTAGTTAATTGGGCAGAGTGGACTAGAGTCTTCATCCCGATTGTTCATCCTATGCTCTGTTCAGTATACCATGGCTGCTTTTCTAGCTAAGGATTTTGAAGCATGCCATATTAAGGCACATCATTTTAATTATAAATAGACTAGAATGAAACCAAGGTGTGACAAATACTGTTGTTTGGTTGATCCCATCTGTTGTTAATGTTATCCAGCTAAAGCCCACCAGGGACAGACCTGTAATCAAGCAAGTCTTACTTATTAATAGATGCAAGAAAGGAGACCACACACCATGGGAAACGTGGGACATTTCAGTAAGAGAGTGTTTGGAAGGCTTATTACAGGATCTGGTCTCAGGTGATTTTCGGGGAGGGCTTAAGAAAGTGGCTTTGCTCTGAATTGGATGCTATCAGAAACTGGGGGTATATATATGATTGCTTATTTTAAAAATCTTATCCATAAGATGGGAAAAATAAAGTGAGGCTAAAGATTAAACTGGGAAAGAAGCAGCAGCTACTCATATTAGCCAGGCTATGAAGGTGCTTGGTATTTTTCTGGTTTGCACAGTGACCTCGTTTATGTGCTTAGACAAGGTTATAGAGTGGTCTTTTTTCGTTCAGTTCATTATGGTCACTGATGTTGGTGATTTTGAAGCTTGTTTATGTTCAACAGGATATCATCAAGGCCTATTTATGAACACAGCTAGCTTTTCACATCAAGGCCTAGCTATATAGCTGCAGTTTCTGAATGTCAAAAGCTGCTTTTCGTTTTCTCTCTGCATCTCTTTTCTCTCCAGCCACCTTTCTGCAAGGACTGGCTCTGGGGCAAAATTATAGCCAAAGAAACATACACAGAAGTTTTCTGGGAGCTTCCTAATAAAACTTTTACTTTCAAATATTGGTACCACCCATTCTCCTTGCTACATCCTCTTTCTTCTTGTTGGAAAGGCGATATAATTGTAGAAGCCACAACAGCTTTTTTATAATTATGAGGACAAAGTAAAGTGATCTCAGAGTCTTTGGCATCATGGATCTGCTGAACCAGCCCAGAACTGCTAAACTCTGGATTTCTCATTATGGGAGAAAAATACTTCTCATTTTTTTTTAAGCCACTGTAGTCAGGCTTCCTGTTTGTTACCTGTTGCTGAAATCATTCCAAAAACATTGGGCATTCACCTTCATTATTTACTAAACTAGATACTCTTCTGGCAGCCAAATTTTTATGATGACTCAGAGCGTATTCCATTTGGAAATAGAGCGTGGCAATGATTCTCCCCTTTTAAAAATTAGGCTTATGTTAAATAAATGAATTACTGTTCTTTCTGCTTCATAAGGTTTGTCATTATTACTTCACTCAGATGCAGTTGCTTACAGGAACCTGCATAAAAAAGAAAGCTTTAGAAACCTTTCAGATTAAGTTCTGCAGAAAGAAGTGTGGGCACATTTGTAGACTTGATTATTTAAAGGGTGGATACAGCTGTAAACCTAATTGCTGGATAATTGTGACTTCATGATTGCAATTTGTTGGGTCCCTATTCCCATTGTGATTTGTCAAGCTTCACAATGTATTGGTTGTTTTTAATGATCATTGACTTAGAGGTCAATGTTTTCCTAGGGGATAATTCCCTGGTTATTCTGTGCCATAGTGGTTAGAAGGTTAGACTCCATATTACAGAATCAATGCCCACTGGAAAACTAATAGCATGTTGGGAAGTGATGATGAGGACAATAACTAATTACTATTAATATTCACTGTGTAGGAAAACTAAACCGCAGGGCCGGTAGGAATCCCGCTAGATGCTGGATGAGAGTTCTTACCAAAAGAGAAGTGAAAAGGTTCAGGGAAACTTCATGTATTGACAGCTGGGATTTGTATTTTAAAAAATTTGTGCCTGTGGTCAGAATAAATTTTATTCTGGTCAAAATAAATTTTTTCTCTACCCACCAACCGGTAATTATTTTACAAGTGATACTTTTTTTTCCCCAAAATAATCTCTTTCTGCACCTTAAACACAATAGATACAAAATAATTACTGTTCAAGAAATGCTTGAAAATGTATTAAAATTGGGCTCTAAAGAATGGTTTAATTTCTGCAATAGTGACAGTAATAATTTATCAAAGTGTTCTCTATAAACAGTAAATTATTTAGCATATCACCATTCATATATAACAGATATATTACTGAATAAAATATATTAATGTTCACTGTGGTTAACATAAAGTATCCAGATGTGAGGGAATTTAATAATTGATGGGGATGATTCTTGTCCACTTAACTAACTAGGATGTGAATTTTGCATAGAGTGCTTGTTCCGTGAAAATGTGTCACTGTTTGAGACAGACCAGGATCTTATTTTTCAAGAAAAAGTTAATAGTAAATGACAACAAAATAGTTTCACAATATAATTTTCATGTCTTACACTTCAAATGCTCACAAAAAGGCTGCTTTTTCTGCCAGTTCTTATAGGCATATGGAATTTGCCTATCTAAATGATGTAATCCATATAAACTTAATCCACTGGTGGAGTATTTGTTGTAGGTCTATGTTGAAATTACAGTTACTATACACCTTCACATGGTTTTAGTAAATTTCAGGGGTTTGGTAAATAAGGAACATGCAGAATCCTAGTTTTATAGCCATATTGAGTGTGATGATTATTACGTAGCCTTCTCAGAGTTCCTCACCATTTTGTTTCTCTAGAAAGCATGATCTTTGAAATGGATGGTAGATACATGTTGGAAACTCTATTGGGTAAAAGGGGGGTTATCCATGCTCTCCTATTTTGGGATTTTTTAAAATGATACGATCTATCTTCCTGCAGATTAAGTTCTGGCAAATTATGTGTTTTAATGAACTTATTTTGAGAGAATGAATGAATGAATGAAAGAGAACTCTCAACCTTTATTTAAAAGTAAATTTACTAGGAACTTCTCTCTAAATCTGTTAAAAGTCATAATGAAGGTGGAGAAAGGGACAATTGTAATTCAGTGAAATAAATACAAAATTGGAAGTATAAACTCTGCAATGAGAAATACAGGAGGGAATCTAGGCGTGGACTTATCTCTGGAGTGATGTTTGAGATAACTCTTAAGAGATAAGTCACTGTTTTCCACATAGACAAGGAGTTGGGAGGGCAGAACAAAGTTTCATACTGCGGCCAGGAATGTCCTAAAAAGTGCCATGGAATACTGTGGAATCTTAGAAGTTTAATGAGTTCGTTATGTTAGAAGTCTTATGGCTTTTTTTTTTTTTTTTTTTCTGACAGAAGAGCCAAGAGATGATGTTATGCAGGTGGTTTGGAGTTAGCTCATGCAGGCACTGAAAGCATGTGAAAGAGTTTTAAGTTGTGTCTTGTAGTTGCTATCTGTTAAGCTCCAGTACAGCAGCAACCATGCCTGCCTCACTCAAGTGGCAATCCAGAGGGCTGGGAGAGTGTCTGGCACACTGTAGTTGCTTAGGGTGTTTTTAATAAGTGAATGAGTTAGGAGCAGTTGAAGGAATTTGAGGAAAGGAATAACCCATTAACATTTGAATTTTAGGACTGTCACTGACAGCAGGACAAACATGGAAGAGAGAGGTGTATGGTTTCAATGACTGCTTTAACAAATTGCCACAAAGTTAGTGACTTAAAACACCAATTTATCTTATAGTTCTTTAGGTCTGACATCCAACACAGGTCTCACTGCACTGAAGTCAAGGTATGGGCAGTACTGTATTCCTTTCTGGAGGTGACAAAATCCCTTTCTTTGCCTTTCCCAGCCTCTAGAGGCTGCCCATTTTTCTTGGCTCATGGCTCTCTTCCTCCATCTTTCTCCAGCCACATTGCGTGTCTCTGACCAGTCTTCCATCTTCACATGTCTCTAACCACAGACCAGAAATGTTATTTGATTTTAAAAGCTCATGTGATTAGATTGAGGCTACCTGAATAATCCAGGATAATCTCCTCATATTAAGGTCCTTAACTTTAATCACATCTTCAGAAGTTCATTTTTTTCCATAAAACATATTCACTGGTTCTGGGGAATAGGATGTGGACATCTCTGGTAGGCTGTTATTCTACCTACCTCAAGGGGCCTGAGGGGTGCTCCATATAGGAGACTAGTAATGCAAGAGTGTACGAAGGGATAAAGCCAGTTCCCAGTTCACCAAAGCGTTTTGCTTTCCTCTTTGTTAGAGAGGTAGACTGATTTTTTTTTTTTTCCTTGGGAGATGGGGACAGAGTCTTGCTCTGTCACCTAGGCTGGAGAGCAGTAGTGTGATCTCAACTCACTGCAACCTCTGCCTGTCGGGTTCAAGCGATTCTCCTGCCTCAGCCTCTAGAGTAACTGGGACTACAGGTGTGTGCCACCACGCCTGGCTAATTTTTTTGTATTTTTAATAGAGATAGGGTTTCACCAGGTTAGACAGGCTGGTCTCGAACTCCTGACCTCAGGCAATATGCCTGCCTTGGCCTCCCAAAGTGCTGGTATTACAGGTGTGAGCCACTACGCCTGGCCCCTTTTTTGTATTGTTGTGACTAATATGACAAAGCTCTGTGCAATAGGATGTAATGTGTGCCTTATCTAGGCTCCTAAAACACTTCTCATGCAATCCTCCATGCTTTTTCTTCTCTCTCTTCTGCTGGTTGAATGTAGAGGGATTTGACACAGTACTTGGAGGCACTGAGGGATGGCAGGGTCTCTAGCCAGAAGCAGCAAGAACCCTAAGAGGAGCAGAGATCCCTACCAAGCACACTGCACCTGATTTGCATGAGAAATAAAGCTTTTCTTGTGTTAAGCCACTGAAATTTGCAAAGTGTTTGCCAGAGCAAACACTCTAACATGACCTTGGAATTTGAATGTAGTGATAGGGTGTTGGTGATGTAACAAAAATACAAATCAGTGCAGGTGGCATTGACTTAGTGTTTGGCCCATGGGCAGGATCCTTCTATTAGGGGCTGGAAATAAAGTGTGTTATAAAGGGGAACATTTTTTGGTAAGTTGCTGTCTGGAATAACTTGGAAGGCAGGCATTATGTCTAAGGATCTCTACAGTTTAACACAGTGATTCTTAACCTTGGCTGCATTTGAAAATCACCTGAGGAATTTAAAAAACTTACTCCTACTCAAAGACCACTCCCAGAGATTCTGATTTAATTAAATGGTTTCTGTGTATGTGCTGAGGGGAAGGGGACATTAGTATTATTTCACAGCTAGGATTGAGAACCAAAGCTCTAGGGCAAGGATCAGCAAACTCTTTCTGTAAAAGGCCAGATAGTAAGTATTTTAGGAGTTGGCATTGGGAATAATTCTATCTCTGTTGCAATTATTCAACTCTGCTATTACAACATGAAAGCAACCATGACAACAGGTAAGCAAATGGTTGTGGCTGTGTTCTAAAAAAACTTTATTTATAAAACAGGCAATGAGCTGTTTTTTATATGCAGGCCATATTTTGCTGATCCATCTCTAGGACAGTGATTCTCAAACTTTTTATTCTCTGGGCTGCTTTACCCTTTTACAAATTATTGAGGACCATAAAAATCTGTTGTTTATAGGTTATATCTAGCAAAAATTACCATTTAAAATTGAAATAAACATTTAAAAAATAATGAATTGAAAATAGTAAGTATCATGTTAACATAAATAACATTAAAGAAAATTAAAATTGTCATATAATGGATATATTTGTGGTATACATAGTGATGTTTTGCTACATGTAAAGTGATCAGATCAGGGTAATTAGCGTATCCATCATCTCAAACGTTTATCATTTATTTGTGTTGGAAACATTCAATATCCTCCTCTTAGTTATTTGAAACTATATATTATTGTTAACTATAGTCATTTTACAGTGGTATAGAACACAAAGAACCGACTTATCCTATCTAGCTATAATTTTATATCTTTTAATGAATCTCTCTTTATCCCCTCTCCCCCTCCTCTTCCAGCCAATAGTATACTGTTTTCCATTTTACTTCTATGAGATCAACTTATTTTTTACTTTCAACATATAAGTGAGAACATGTAGTGTTCAACTTTCTGGTCAGCACCAGAAAGTGGTTTATTTCGCTTAACATAATGACTTCCAGTTCCACCGATGTTGCTGAGAGTGACAGGATTTCATTCTCTTTCATGGCTGAATAGTATTCCATTGTTTGTGTATATACATGTATATACACATACATATATATACCACATTTTCTTTATCCATTCATCTGTTGTTGGACACCTAGGCTGATTCTGTATCTTGGCTCTTGTAAATAGTGTTGTAACAAACATGGAGGTACAGATGTCTTTTTGATACACTGACTTCCTTTCCTTTGGATAAATGCCCAGTAGTGGGATTGCTGGATCATATGGTAGTTCTATTTTAGTTTTTGGAGGAACCTCCATACTCTTCTTCATAGTGGTTGTACTAGTTTACATTCCCACCAAAAGTGTATAAAAATTTTATTCTCTCTGCAAATAACATATTTTTAGGATAATTGTATTTGCAAAATAAATAGTAAAAAGAACAGCATTGTTTTACATTTTTGCAAAACTCTATATTGTCTAGCTTAATAGAGGACATTTAGATTCTTATTTGCTTCTTCATCCATTCTGTTGTGATATGTTGTCTTAGTTGAAATAAGTGAAGAAAATCTAGTCCCATATAGATGTGTAGGTATTTCTTGTTGGAAGAACAATACTCCTTCTTTTGAAGGAATATTTTAATAGTCTTTTCAGATAATTGTTGACATTCTTTTGCATTATATCATGACTCAAAAATGATAATTTTATAAAAGTATATTGCAGTGTGGAACTGAAACCATATCAATAAACTTTTCACACTCTAGTACATTAAATCCACTTTAAATGGATACTTTACCTATGCATGATTTTATAATATCTTGTATTGATTATTTGGAAAATATTATTTCACTGAGTTATGTAATAGGCACATTTCATTATGTAATATTTTTAAAAATAACATTTGTTAATATCACCATGGATCTCATAAAAATTCTTTAAGTATTTAGAAGCTGTCAAGCTCATAGTACTGGATACAAGTTTTCCAAAATTCTAATTTTCACTTGAAAGCTCAGATTTTATCATTGGCACCAAATACTGTCAGGTTGTTTGCCTTCAAGTGACAGGCTCACTTCACTTATTTTCAAGAAAATGACTGCCAAATATCCAAGTATGAATAACCATATTTTGTTTATCACTTGTTCTTTCAAGCAAAAATGGTATTCCACAAAAAAGAGACAAGTTCAGTTTGCAACTCAAACAATCACACATTGCTTTTCCTCAAGACAACCATTGTACTTGGGTATGCAGCAGAAGTGCTTTGTGTTCTTTCCTTGTGGTCCCACAGAATACTTAAAAGATTTGTAACTCAAGTGTTGAGCTTTAATAAAATGCATAATTTTTACCTGTTTCATCAGGGTATTCTTAAGCAAGAGTTTTTAAACCTGTGAGATCATGGTGATGAAAGTGATGCAATAACATAATAAAATGATATAATACAATATGGTAATTTTGCCTTGATTTATGCTAAAGAACCAATATCACTTGGCTGTGTCCCCACCCAAATCTCATCTTGAATTGTAGCTCCCACAATGCCCACATGTCATGGAAGGGACCTAGTGAGAGGTAATTGAATGATGGGGGTGAATGTTTCTCATGACAGTGAATACGTCTCATGAGGTCTGACGGTTTTATAAAGAGAAGCTCTTTTTCTTGTCTGTTGCCATCCGTGTAAGATGTGACTTGCTCCTCCTTGTTTTCTGCCATGATTGTGAGGCCTCCCCAGTCATGTGGAACTGTGAGTCTATTAAACTTCAGTTCTTTATAAATTACCTGGTCTCGGGAATGTCTTTATTAGCAACATGATAACAGCACCAACAGTTTTACTCACCATTGCTTTGGCACCGTTGGTGCAAATGTCAATACAGTGGAAAAAACAAGTACATCTTAATATTATTATGAAAATAATTTTGACCTCATGGATCCACTAAAAGTGTCTTCAGGATTTCTAGAATTGTGCAGATTACACTTTGAAAACTGCTGCTTGCGGGGGTTTGTTTTAAAAGAACCACAGTGTTACTGTGTCATAGCTCTTATTGGCCTCCTTTGGTAAGGTGTTTCAAGAAAGAGATGAACTCAGAAAGAAATGGCTAGTTTCCAAGCCAGATGGAAAACAATAGAACATATCCAGACTTGAGTGAACAATGGTAGAAATCCATCTGCTTCTAGATCCCACACAGAACCACAAGGCCCAGAAAGACTTTTTAGCTGAACAATATGACTTAGCTACAGATCCGATTAATGGACAAAGAGACCTGAGAGAGAGAGAGAAAAGAGAAAAGACCTGAGAGTTATACAAGGAAGCAAATACAACAGAAGCCTACCAAGATTTCGAAGAACTTGTATTGTCAAGAAATCCAAAATATCTTAGTAAAACACCTTTGTTTGACCTATAAAATCACCTTTTTGCTTTGGCTACACTCATTTCAGCTGTGTCCAAAAGGAATAAATAAACAATAAGAACTTCTAAAGGGAAAAGCTTGAGGGTCAAGCAAGAGAAAGACAAAAGACTTATTTCCAGAGAGCAGAATTAAAGTTTAATCCACAAATTTATCATCTCCCCAGGCTAGGGGATATCACGAGGCCTGCCAAACAGGATTGTAGAATTATAGTGTCCTAGTGAACATGTACATCCCCTGATTCCTTTTTTCTGAATGGAGTTTTAATTGCAGTTATGCTGTCTCTGTGCCACAACTGTATATAGAGCAAGCCCATAACCAAACTCCACTCTCCCTCCGCTCAGCTGCCTGCCAGATTCAAGGGTCTGGGGGGAATTCTAAGCTAATAGCAGGTGGTGTAACCACGAGATGGAAGAAGCCTGGTCACCTGAATGAAGCAGATCCTGTCCAACCAACCTGTGCTGGATTGTGACACGAACAAGGAATATATGTTTATTGTGCTAAACCACTGAGATTTTGATTCCAGCATTTGCCACAAACATTCTTTATTACAACACTGAGATGACTCTGAATAATACGGAAGCTATTCCATTGATCTGCTCAGAGGAACTGAACTATGGCAGTGGCAGAAATAAGAAGAAATACATATTTTAGAAGTAGAATCACTAAGCTATCACTAGTGGGATATGAGAGCAGAATGAGGTAGGGTAAGGAGTCTGGGATGTGTTCCAGCTTTCTATCTTGGGTTGAAGTGGGTGGAGTTTTGGATGGCACTCAGAACAACCCAGTGAATTTGTCCAATAGGCAAGAGCTTGGGACAGAGATGTGGAAAGCAGGCACATATAGGGCAATCATCAGCTTATAGGTGATGGTTGAAGCCATGAGGCAGGAGGAATAGTGGATAAAATATTTTGGGAAGACAATTCAGAGACAGAAGAACACAGAGGTTGTTTAATGAACAGCAGAGAGAGCAGAGTCTGCAAAAAAGTGAAAATAAACTCAGAACGGAAAAAAAAAAAAAGGCAGAAAAGGATAGGTCACAAAAACCAAATTAGAATTAAAGCACACTTTAAAAACACTTTAAACACTTTAAAAGAACACTTTTAAGAATTGTGAAATGATAAAGAATCATATTTCAAAGAGGTAAAATATAATCAGAGCTAAATATTTATGAAATTTTAGAATTAAAAGAGTATGGGTGATCTTCATGAAGATAATTTCAATGGAGCATTGATACAAAATTCGTATTATTATGTGATAAGTGTCTTGATTTTATAAATGAAAAAACAGAAGGGTTACATCTTGACCAAGATTGACAGCACATGTTGGAGCTTTGCTTTAAATTTTTGCCTATTCAACACCATAACCCATGCTCTTCCATTCTTCCAAACTGAATCTGAAAACCTCACTTACGTAATAGGTGGGTTCAGATAAAATTTTGATTATAATCTTGCTAAAGCCAGGTAAAATAGAAGGCTATTGAAATCATAGGATTGATATTTTCAGAGAGGAAGGTGTAGAGAGGTGACTAATGTTCTATCATATTTCTGAGAGGATTCTTTCTTTTTCTCTCTCTCCTCCCTCTTTTTATTCTCTTGAGCAGATTCTATTGATAATATTGGTAACCAGGAGTTAAGTTTTTTAACATGAATAGGTTAAATGTTATATTGTGGGTATAAATTTTATGTTCATAGCACGAATATAAAAATCAACTACTTATGACTATTTACACTGGCTTAGGGACAAAGGTGGTAAGAGCTGTTGGCCACAACTATCTGATCTATATCTGTGTCTTATTTTTAACAATGGGGCTATTTTGGTTTTAGAATATAGGATGTCTGAATCTTCTAAAATCACTTCTTCCTAAAATTGTAAGGTTGCAGTTGACTGATAAAACTTTTTCTCTCATATAAAACTAATTGACAAGATCAAAGACTGCAAGAGTTTGAGCACTACCTTCACATTTACCAGAGGATTTGGTGGCAATTCAGTATTTAAAGTATAATCTCCAAACAAGCTAAAAACAGAGGCAAACATTTTTAGGAGATTTATCCTATGATCTTCTTTTCATTAATAAACATAAAGGTTTATGTTACCCTAAATGCTATCATAGAACACTATTTCAAAATAAGTACATTAGCAAATTAAATGAAAGACATGTCAAAACCTGAAGCAGCATTTATTCTTGTGAGCCAAGGTGTCTACAAATTTTGTACAGGAAATGTAACTTTTCTTCACTTCATACAGTGACATTTTGTATGTGCTGAAATTTTGAAATACTGTGCACTGACATGTTTCACAATGAGCCTTCCAGAATTTTGAGGCATTTGAGGGGACACATACTCAGTGGTTGTCTGGGTCAATACTGCCTTAGTGAGAACATTTGCACATTCTCACAATTGTAAAGTTTCCCCACTATTTTTGTGACCAATACTACTGTAAATATATTTGGCTTTTTACAGTTCACAGGGTATTAATAAGCTGCAGTACTATGTACATTTAATAAGTCATAAACAGCATTCATTACCTTGGTATATTATTAAAAATGAAATTTTGTATGAAATGAAGAAAAGTAATTGGCATTATTTGAATCCTTTACTTATTAAATTTTACCATTTTTGTACAAATGAACCTTTCTTGGCATGTACTGATTTCCTAATCTGGAATGCATGCTAACATATTTTCATTTAGATATCTTATTTTTGGTAGCGAAGTACCTTCCAATTTGGGACTCAGAACATTCAATTTAGAGTATACACGAAGTCAAGAATACATACAGTCAGCATTATTAAACATAAACCTTGATACTGCCCCACTTTAGTTGCAATTTTTTGATAGCATAATTCAGTGTTATTTGTCCCCTTTGCATTTCTATAGCAACTATTTCTGTGAAAGTTATGTGTTTGGTTGAAATTTTCTAGAGCAGAAAAGAATCATTTGTAATTTTTATTTGAAGGTTGTTTTGCAGTGATGAGGAATTGAGAGATGTCCTTCATTGTATGCAAAATTATTTTTAAAAGCCCTCTACCCTACACATACACATGTGTGTGCACACACATTTTCATGTCCAATGTTATAGATATTAAGTACCATCTAATTACTCATATTCTCTTAAAACAGGGTAGATCATAGATAATCACTTTTTAAAAATTAGTTAATTGAAAGAAGACAATCTAAAAAGAGAGAAAAAACACCTAACTCCATCCTGAAATTTCATGTTATTTTTAAATTGCATATGAGAATTTTTGTAAAAGATAGGTTGAAAAATGTACCTATTACTTGCCACTTACACATTTAATGTAAGAGATAAGGCAACATTTTAAGAGACACTATTTGGCAATACACACTACCACACAGAAAATTTAAAGAAAACAATAAAGCTTAAGAAAAAAAAAAATAAATAAACTTAATTTTGTTTCCAAATCAAGCTTATTTCCATAGCAGTTTTAAAACATTTTGTTTGGTTGTTCTCATCAAGACTTTCTATCCTATTCTAATAACTAATTAAGAGAACCCTAAAGCTTTCTGCTTTTGTAATGTAACATTTGAAGAGATAGATTTCTAGAGAATATTTTCCAAATCTGTTATACTCTGGAAGAACAGTATCATAGCTTCTGAATTTCTTCTCAAATGTCAATATGGTTTAACACAAAGGCAATGAAAATAGAAAACTTACATGCTGATTTTAAGTTCTACATATCTGAAAATCTTAGGCAATAAACATGTTTGTAGACAGGTAAAACTAATAAGGCTAAAACTTTGGTTTTTAAAATTAGAACAGTTACTATCTTTTATTGTCATTAGTTATATATATTAAAGTCAAATGAAAGAGCTATTTGGTAATTTTATAATACTGATTTCATTCATTAATTTAACAAGTATGAATTGATTATTTACTCTGTGACAAGATATTATTACCTATATCCCTGGATGCAGAACAAAGGATTAGCCTCTTAATAGTTTCTGAAACATCACAATTAATCCTGGCTGTCATGGTAAAGGAAGACCATTTGGTGCATATACTGAGTAAAATTTTAAAAAACACAGAAAACAAAAACTGTATATCAATGAGTAACAAAAACTACAATTTAACTGGGTTGGGATCAAAGGTTGTAAGAGCTGTTGGCCACAACTATCTGAAAAGAAACCAAAATGTCAAGTTGACCTCTTAATGGTAACTGGGTAAATACCAAGGTTCAGTGGTTTGCTCTTGATGCACATCCAAACATTTGGACATCTGTCCAATATTTTTAGCTAGAGATTTTACTAACGTAGTTTTTAAAAATGTAAAATATGTGACTTGCTATAGAACATTCATGGTCTATTTTTATCATATTAAATGAAAAAGTTCCATGTTTTGAATGCATTTCATTTTCTTAAGTTCATAAATGAAAGTAGCATGACATTATTTATGAATCATTTTTGATAGCAAAAATTCTGTATTGTGAATTCAGAATTGAAGAGTAAGAGAAAATAAATAAGTTGTTACAGACTGTGATGCAGTTTGTGAAAAAACAAAATGGTTGGAGTGAATCATAGTGACTGGGGCTGGGATAAGGGTAGGAAAGAGGTCAAGAAGGACCAGTGTGAGAAGGTAACACATGAGCTGAGATTTGAAGGATGAGTCCTGGGAAGAACCAGGGAAAGATTCTTCTAGGTAAAGAGAACGAAATATAGCAGTATGAGGTGAAAGGAACTTCATTAAGAAAAGGAAGGGGGAAAGCTTAAACTCCCCTGAATAGGATCTTTCCGACATAGATTATTTTCTATCAGGTGGAGAGTGCTCTGCTATGCAGCAGGACAGCCTAGGTCCAGCAACAGTAATCGACCGTCCCCCAATCCCAGATGCTCTAAACCACTAGGTTCATTTCTCACTCACTCTATGTGTCCATTGCAGGGTGGCTAAGTGCTGTGCTCTGCATCCTCCTCTCTCCAGGACCCACGCAGACAGAGTAGTCACTATCTGGAACACAGCAGTTTTGGTGACAAAGCAAAAAGAGAAAGCGTGGCAAATTGCGTACAGGCTCTTAAAGGTTCTGAAAACTTCCACTCACACTTCATTGGCCAAAGCTGTGACTTATCTCAAGTCAGCAAGGAAGTGTAATTCTCCAGTGTGCCCGGAAGAGGAGTAGAACTGGAAATATGAATGAGTGACAGTAACATCTCCTAGAGGGGGTCCGTGAGCAACCTGGAATTGTGTGTACATTTGTGTGTGTGTGTGTGTGTGTGTATGTGTGTATGTGTGTGTCTGTGTCAGTATGCGCTTGTCTCTGGGGAGAAGATCCATTTCTTTAATCAGATTTTCAAGGGATCTGTGACACGACAACGATTAAAAACCACTGGACCAGTTGAAAACTGCCATGTAAACAGATAATTGCTATACAAGACAATTTGCAGGATGAGTGAGAGGCTGAAATGATTAAAGAATTGTGCTCTGTGTGTTTGTGTGTGTGCGTTTGCACACATGCATGCTCACACATGGTGACAAGGAAAAAGCTGAGCCAATGTGTAGACTGAAATGTAGAAGGCAGAGTTCAGAGAGTGATAGATTAAAGACACCAAAGTGTGAGGGGACATGCCTGATGTAATGAGGTCCCTGAAGATGCCTGAGGAGATGGTGTCCAATATTCTCTAACTTCAGGGATTTGAAGAGATTACTCTTCTTTGACTTTGAAGAAACGGAGGGAGAAGCTAGGTGTCCTCATGGGTCAGTTTGCTGACGGAGGGGAAGAAGAGGAGCTCTATTTTGTCTGTGATATATGAGCAAGGTCATCTGCTTAGAATGAGGGGATTGTAGAGCATGTTAATAGTTTGGAACAGCTGTAAGGGAAATCTGAAACTGAGCTGACTGGGGAGAAATAAAAGGACCGCCAGTAGCACAGAGAGCCCAGCTGATGCTGGAGAACATAGATTTGTCAGAGTGCCAGTAAATGGAGTTATGTGATTTTTCTCTGCCCATGCTCAGCTGCCTGGAAGCAGGAGTTGAGAAAGTTAACAGTTGGATCGATGCGGGGCTGGGGATTGGCAGGGCAGGTGCAGCAACATGTTTTACTTATAATTTGAAGTTCAGGAGTCTGAACAGGCAAAAAGAACTAATGTTGCCTCTAATTTTAAAAGATAAGTTGGTAAATAATGGTGATAATGGTGAGAATAAGCTATATAGAGAGAGCTATCACCTGTAGTTATCCTCTGTGAGTTGCTATTCTTGCTCCCTGGAGTTCATAACTGATGTAACTACTATAACTATGGCTAAGGATAAGTAGTGTAGCTTATTTCTTATTGCTTAAGTAAAATTAATCATGCTTCAGCCACATGAGATTTTTTTTTATGTTCCTAATACTCCCTTATTCCTCTGGTAAAATCTGGCAGAAGGAAGGTAAGAGAAAAAAAATTAAAGCCCTAAAAATATAATTACATATTCAGAGACAGAATCGCTTAGCTAAGCATCTTGCTATTAATTAGTACGTTGTAAATTTTGCTGCCTTGGCTGATACTAAGTCATCGTATTTAGAAGACCCATTAAATGAAGACAAAAGAAAAACATCTGGAGTAGCTTAGCTCCGAAGTAGACCTCAGGCTGAAATAGCATTGTATTGCATTTCTCTGTTCCCAATTGCCTGCCAAATTCCCCAATTTCCCTGATTTCTGTGAGGTTACATCATAAACATTTGATAAAAAATAGTGTTGCTCTTCATAAAGGCTACATATGCACACTGAAGGCAAACACAGCCCTGATAGTAATTCTGGATTACTGAACAACATTCCATAGGCTCTGTCATTTTATTTTCCATTTCTTCAGAGCAGAGGTTTCATCTCTTAAATATTGATGACTGACAGGTGAGGTGAGCAAGCCAAATGTGATCATTTAGAATTGCATTTGGGGCTGAAAGTAAATGTGACTTTTCACATCCTTCCTCAACACAAAGGATTTAGCAGGAGGCAAGCGTGTTAAAATTCTAAAAGGAGATTATTGCTGCAAATGGCTTTTCCCCAGAAGACCCTCTCTCAGAATTTCAGTTGTTGATAACTAGCAGGTTTTATCTCTAAGAACTAAGATCATTTTCTCATCACTTCTGGCCTGCCAACTTGTAGACTGTCTTCAGCTGAAGCAGTGCTGCCAGAAAGAATAACTGGAGAAGTTACTCAACTCTATTTATTTTAGAGTATGATAATTTGAGGGAAAATTAAAATTGTCAGTTTTCCATTACACCCTCAAGCTCTCAGTGCTGGTTATCTCATCAGACCTAAAAAACATACTTTGGCGGAAAATTGTGTAAACAGACAGAAAAGCCAAGAAAAATAAGGAACTAATGTCTCATCAAGGGCCACATGGTATGTTTAGGGCAGAGCTGAGCACCTGAACATCCTTACTGATCTGACCTGAGGACTTCCTGCTGGAGTCCCAGGACAGGGAGATGTGTAGATGCTGAGTATCTGAAGTAAACACTGGGCAGTTATCTGAGGTCTGGTTATGTAAGTGGCAAGGACAATGGATTTTTTTTTTTTTTTTTTTTTTTTTTGTGACGGAGTCTCGCTCTGTCGCCCAGGCTGGAGTGCAGTGGCCGGATCTCGGCTCACTGCAAGCTCCACCTCCTGGATTTACGCCATTCTCCTGCCTCAGCCTCCCGAGTAGCTGGGACTACAGGCGCCCGCCACCTCGCCCGGCTAGTTTTTGTATTTTTTAGTAGAGACGGGGTTTCACGGTGTTAGCCAGGATGGTCTCGATCTCTTGACCTCGTGATCCGCCCGTCTCGGCCTCCCGAAGTGCTGGGATTACAGGCTTGAGCGACCGCGCCCGGCCTGACAATGGATTTTTAAATGTTCACATTTTGACCTGCAATGACCTGTAGCAGAGGCCTAGGGACTCGGAGCGCTCTGAGGGCAAGGACGCTGTAGAGTTCATCTTTGTATACCTGGCCCCAAGCCCAGTGGCTGGCATAAGACTAGAAACCCAATCAACGTTTAAGAAATTCTGAATAAATTCAGATCCTTTAAAAATGTTGTGGGCAGGGCTTGGTGGCTCACACCTGTAATCCCAGCACTTTGGGTGACTGAGGTGGCGGATCACGAGGTCAGGAGATCGAGACCATCCTGGCTAACACGGTGAAACCCCATCTCTACTAAAAATACGAAAAATTAGCCGAGGTTGGTGGCGGGCGCCTGTAGTCCCAGCTACTCCAGAGGCTGAGGCAGGAGAATGGCGTGAACTCGGGAGGCGGAGGTCGCAGTGAGCCGAAATCAGGCCACTGCACTCCAGCCTGGGCAACAAAGCAAGACTCTGTCTCAAAAAAAAAAAAAAAGAAAAAAAGAAAAAAGAAAAAAAAGTTGTCAGATAACCTCATTTCTCTACTCAGAATGCTGCAGTAGCTTCTCATTTCTCTGGAGGTAAAAGTCAAAGCCCTGACAGATCTGGTCCTTGCTGCCTCCTCTCCCTTCCCAATTCTCGCCCCTACTCACCCTCCCCCGTGGCTCCTTATCCACAAGAGGCAGCTCCCTTTGCACTGGCTGTTCTTTAAGCCTGGACTCTTACTCTACATACCTAGCAGGCTTCCTCCCTTATTTTCTTTAAATTTTGTTCATATGTCACTTTTCATTGAGTAATAGTTCCACTGTCCTTTACAAAAATTGCAGCTCTGTTACACCCCCTGCCCATTCACATGGTGATCCTGCTTAGCCTGCTCCATCTTTTCATAACACCACTTTCTAACTCTAAATTACCATAACGTTTACTATTATTATGTTTATATTTTGTCTCTCTCCTTCTAACAAGGGTAAGGATTTTTGTCACTTCTGTTCAGTTATTCCCAGTGTTTCAGCCAGTGTCTGACACATAGAAGATGCTTTGCAAATAATTGTATGAATAAATGAACAAAGCTGGATTAGTGAAGCAAGTGAGTGGACGTGTCTCATGGTGAAAGAGATGCACTCTTAAAGATGGGTGTAAAGGTTAAAGGGACCATTAGTTTTGGTAAATCTATAGAGGTGTACACTCATTTTCATATTCAAAAGCCCTTGTAATTCCAGACAAACTTTGTCAACCTCCAGTCTCAAAGCTACGGACTTTCAACCTGTTAACTGTGAAGTTCTCTTGGTAAGAATGTGTGGTTCAATTCTTGATGAATTCAGACAGTGAGCACACGTGTGGATTGGTGTTTCTCAAAGTAGACTTATGAGGCCCCTGTATTAGGAACACTTGCTAAGTACTGTATTCCAATTCCCCAGCCCTATCCAGTTTACTGAGTGATTGTTAAGGATTAGATCTTCAAGGAACTCAAATGCATGCTAAAATTAGAGAATTATCAGTACATAAAAATCTGCCAAAAGTGATGAAACTATAACAGAACAGGATTCCCCTGCTGTAGTATAATTGTTCCACATGATGTTGATAAGATCGCAGTTAGAAAAATAGTGTTCGTTAAAATAATAAAATAAGGTAATACTGAGTTAAATGGGTTTTTAAGTAACAGGAGTTCACAGAACCTTTAATACGCTGACATCATCATGTGTTCCCAAGAGCAGGCTAAAGTATGTAGCGTCACAGATTTATTCCATCATGAACATCTCTTTTTAGGTAACTCACTAGCTTTTGGGGAGAGATTTTTTTTTTCTTTCTTTAAAGAAAAAGTCTGAGCACTTCTGTTATACATAATCTCTAATATTTATTCCTGATTCTAACATTCTATAATTGTCTATATTTGTTTTCTCTCTTGTCAACTACCCTTAGTTTATAATCTAGTTGCAGCTTTTTACACCTAAGAAAAAATATGAAATAGTATTTCTATATTTCATAGTATTTCTAATATATTCTATATTGCAAGGACTTATCCTTGCAAACGAGAAAGGTCTTTGTGTGTGAGAGACACACACACGTGCACACACACAGAGAGAGAGAGAGAGATTGTGAATGAGAATAAAGTAAATGCCAGTCCAGAGAGATGACACAAAGAAGCCTGTATATGGTGCACTTAAGTGAGTGAATCTGCTTGCTAAAGTAAAATTTGGTAGATTTGTAAGTGAGGGTTTTGCCTTTTGTGTAAAGTGCTATATGTTAGTGATATACACATATAAATATCCCACCAGGTATAGGCACACGTGGGGCCTGGTTTTTCTGTATTGATTACCATTAATCTATTCCTTATGTCACTTTCCATTGCTGTGGCATGGCCTGTGGAAACAAGATAGGTGTGTGCCTGGAATAAATATATTTTTCCCTTTCTGAAAGCCGTGCGAGTTCTACAGCACATTACATCCTTCTGTGTAATGGAAGTACCCACACATGGGCAATTGCTGTCTACAGACGTAATGAACCAAGTGGGAGGTAATGAGAAGTGACTGTCACGCCATCCCTAGGGCCCCCTTTCTCCCACCACACAATTACACTGTGACCCTAGAGAAACCAAGAAGACTGTAACAGTCTCCCCTTTCCTAATGGTCTTAAAATCAGCCCTAGCTTGCCAGGGATAACTAAAATGCAGCATTATTCATTTGGCAGTCCAGAGGATGTCCAAGGAAATGTTTATAATATGGGAAGCAGTTCTATATCCACTCATATACTGTTTCCTCAGTGTGGACTTGGCCTCTTGCCTGAAAGATGCCAGCACATGAGGGTCCTTTCCTGTTTTCCCTTAGTGTGTGATTTTGGGGTGAGAACTGTTGCTATGTTTGTAACGAGAGTCCAGGGAGGAGGTTGGTGGTCACAGCCACTTTTGTTAAAGCTTTTTTTCTTTTTAAAACTCCTTTAAATAATGATGAAAGTACAGTGATAGTAATGTATCACCCATTTTATTTCTGAGTTTTATTTCAAGGGGAGCATTGGTTACAGCAACCAATTTTATATGACTTATGCTTTTGGTGAGAGGGAGATATCAGGGTTGATGAAAAGGTAGAGGGTTGCCCGCTGAGTCAACTTCTAGAGAGCATACAAAAAATGCAAAAAGGTATAAGACTTAAAATTCTTTTCTTTGTCTTCATTTTGCTCTTATAGCTGAGGCTTGCCCACATTCTGGGGGAAGTCTGCCAACTGTTCCCTGAATGGTGAATGGAAACAAGCTGGTCTGCTGTGTTGCTTGGCAAAGATAGAATAGCAGCGCAGGCTTGCTGCTGGCTGGACGACACCATTTTCCACTCCTCTGCTCCTCTGCCTGCAGGAAGCCCCCAGGTGGCATTAGGGAGAATTAGCGTGTAAATTACAGGGCCTGCTAATTTCTCACCACTTCATTAGTTGACAGTTCAATGAAAGAGCTCCCCTGCCATTCACCTCACGTCTGTGGCACTGACACTTCTCATCAGCAGAAGCAGAGTTCAGTCGTGTTGTGTTGACATGCTTGTGACTTTTTGGTTCCCCTCCTCAGTGTGTGCTAGTTTATTCTCTGACCCTGTTACTAGCAATTATGTCCTTAGATGTCCTGCGACATCTACCTCAAACCTTCTTTTGGTTCTAACTTGATTTAGTGTCACCAGGAAAAGGTAGAAATTGCTCTTGATCCTGTCCATACCTTTTTACAGAATGGTTTCAAACTGTGCCACAAAGAAAGGAAAAATAAAAATAATACCCTATATAAAAATAACTGTTCTCCATAATATTCTTCATAGCTAGTATTTTTTGAGTGTTTATTCTGTGCCAGACATTGTTCTAAATAGTCCAGAGTCTGTTAAATCTTGTGTGTGTGTGTGTGTGTGTGTGTTTTATTGTTTGTTTTATTCAGGAGAAATCTGAGGCACAGAGAGGTTAGGTTTATTGCCTAGGACACACAGCATTTGAATATTGGAAGTTTGGATCCACAACCCACACTGTAAGTACTGGAGCATTTTGCCTTGCTTAGCCAATTACTTAGTTAATTTCTGAATTCATTCAACAAACTTTCATGAAGCACCAGCTAGGTATAACTTACTATGCCAGAGTTTCTTAGCCTATCAATCCTTCCATTTCCATCGGTGAGAAGCTATTTGTTGAGTGCTTCCTATCTCCCCAGGGATATGCTCATGTAGATACGAGAGAAACGCAGGGTGGGACCTTACCATCAGAAAATTGAAGTACATGTAGATAGTTGACAAACTTTTCTCTCTAAAGGGCCAGACCCAAAATACTTTTGACTTTGGAGGTCACATGGTCTCTGTCCCAACAAGTATGAAGCAGCTGCAAAGATTATCTAAATGAATTAGTATGTCTATTATGATAAAACTTCACAAAAAATTAGTACCAGACCATATTTGGCCCACGGGCTGCCTGCTGTGGAGGATAGAAGAAGCCCGAAGAAAAATACGGGACCATAAATATTGATGGTACAACTGAGAGTGAAGCTTGTGCATTACTGCCTGTCCACGTCTGTGAGGTCAGTGAAATAAGGTGTCAGGGAGCAAGAAGAGCTGTGTGTGTTTTGGTAATTAGGCAAATTATTTCTAGAGGAGGTGGAGCAGGAGCCTTCCCTCCAGAATAGGAGGTATTTGACATATACTTGTGAGGTTGTTAGGTGGGTTTCAGTAACTGCCATAGTTCTTATTACTATGTCTGTCAGGCAAGTGGGTTATCTAATGTCCATTTTCCTCTCCTTCCTTGTTAACAGAACCCAATTTTTGTTTGGTGACACTACAGGTTCAGCCCCAAGCAATGGCTCATAGTTGATAACAGTAAGTCTTGATAATTGTGTTCTCAATTTCCCTGCCTCTTTTGCAGTTGAAAGTGGTCATGTGACCTAGTTCTGAACAATTAGAAGTAGGTTTACCTGCTGGGTAGAGTCAGGAGGGACTCTTGGGAAGCCTTTCGCTTGTCTGATCAAAGGAACAGAAAAGTTAATGTCACACTTCCCTTATATTTTGTTGCCACAAGTTTAAACATGAAGATGAATTGGGACAGACATCCTGGGGCCTTGAGGGAACAAGCCAACATGTTATAGATGGAGAATGAGGACAAAGAAAAAGAGCCTGGGCCTCTGATAACTCTAGGGAGCTACTACATGGGTGCTGCTGCCACCCTCTAGCCTTCTCATTTTAAGAGTTTACTACTTTTATAATAATAATTATTATTGATTTAAGTCACTGTTAGTTGAATAACGAATGTGTCTTTAAAAATATTTCAGGAAAAGTTAACTAGAAATTACTTACTTCTAGAAATTTCCCATCATCTTAGATAATTCAGAGAATTGTACTAAATCAAATGAGAATTGTTTCTAATTCCTTTCACTTTCTTAGTAATCTTTCTTCACAATATACTACTAAGGAGAGAAAAGTACATTACAGACAAATATTAGCCTATTTTTCTTTTAAATATCATAAATGTCTTAAGAACAAAAGTAGTAGTGGTTGTGTCTGGGTAATTGACACTAGCTGTTGGAATTAGTGTGTTTTTTTGTTCTGCTTTGTTTTTCTAACTTTTCTATAGAAAAATATATAAATGAAAAAAATTTTAAATCATACTAAAAAAATCAAACTAATTTTATTTTTAATGCAAGTTTCTTTTCTGACTTATACTATTTCCCTAACCTAGTTTTTCCTTTGGCTAAGCTCATTTCTTTTTAGTTTTTTTTCCCATATTGTTTTTTGTTCATTAATTGTGTACTGTGCCTGCTTGCCTGCCTTCCTTTCTTTTTCCTCCCTTCCTCCCTCCTTCCCTTCTGATATGGTTTGGCTGTGTCCCCACCCAAATCTCATCTTGAATTGTAACTCCTATAATCCCCACAGTCATGGGAGGAACCCGGTGGGAGGTGATTGCATTATAGGGGTGGGTCTTTCCTGCACTGTTCTTGTGATAATGAATGAGTTTCATGAGATCTGGTTATTTTAAAGAGTTCCCCTGCACAAGTTATCTCTCTTTTTGCCTGCTGCCATCCATTTAAGACATACCTTTGCTCCTCCTTGCCTTCTGCCATGATTGTGAGGCTTCCCCAGCTACATGGAACTGTAAATCCAACTAAACCTCTTTCTTTTGTAAATTGCCCAATCTTGGACATGTCTTCACCAGCAGCATGAAGATGGACTGATCCTCCCTCCCTCCCTTCCTCTTCTCTCCTTTCCTCCTTTTTTCTTTCTTTCAACAAGTTCTTGCTTTGTCACTCAGTCTGGAGCGCAGTGCTGTGAACACAGCTCACCATAGCCTTGACCTCCTGAACTCAAGCCATTCTTCCACCTAAGTCTCCCAAGTAGCTAAGACTACATGCACCCACCCCCACACCTGGCTAATTTTTGTATTTTTAGTAGAGACAGGGTCTCGCCATGTTGCTCAAGCTAGTCTCAAACTCCTGGGCTCAAGTGATCCTCCTGCCTTGGCCTTCCAAAGTGCTGTGATTATAGGTGTGAGCCACCACACTCGGCCTATGTACTGTCTGTCTACAATTTTTTTTTCATTTGAATGCAGTCTGTGGTATGATGTTGCAAACTTCAAGTTTGTTCTTGAAGTTTGAGCCTTATGTTGCTAAGTTTCATCAAACCATCATCTTCATTCATTCAATAAATGTTGTTGGTGCCAGCCACTATTCTATGTGCTGTAGAATTAAGAGGAATGAACATTGGAAACTTTGTGCTCTTTTCTCTTCCTCCTCTTTCCTTGGACTGACATACATCTCATCCCATAAGACCCAATATAAATGTGATTTCCTTCATAAAACCTGAAGTTATCAACTCAATGAATTATTAACTCACTCCTCTACATTTTGATTACACTATTGTTTCTAATTCTCTTTATTTTCTTATTTGGTAGTGTTTGATGATATGTGTTTATTGGTATATATTCTTGCCTAGACTCTGGGTTTATCTAGGAGGGCTACTGCGTTATTTTAATCTTTGTCTGGTGTCCAACCCTGTGTTGCTCCTTTAGGCAGCCACACCCATATCTGTAGGAAAGACCATAAGCCACATAAATTGCATGCTCAGAAATGAACTTTCTGAGAATAGTGTCCTGAACCTGACCTATATTTTGCCACACCATATCTCAATTGTCAGTCACTTCTCTCGGACTCCAGTGGCACTTTGTGCTGTCCTTTATCTTCTCCCCTCCTTCAGGTATACGTCATCCCTTGTCTCTTCTAGACTTTCTCAATCATGCCCCTTCCCCAGCTTTTTTGCTTTGACACAGCTTTTGCTTGAAAGTTCAGATCCTGGAGAAAGATCTGGAGACCAATTATATTTTATACTGAGCAAGCTTTCAATTGTTACTCTATTCAATAAATAGGTGGGTGGGCAAGTGAATGCTCAGAGGAAACAGACATTTAAAAACTTAATGCTCCTTTTTTATAGTAAGTTTGGGGTAAAAGGCAATAAAAAACAATACCATTGGCTGTTGGTGGTATTTATTGGAATGTGGGAAGGCACACAATGTAGGCCTGAAAACTCCACTGTGGCATGTGGCCAGTATACTCCTGGTCACCCAGTCCTTCTGCGTCACCATTCTTGTTGATACAGTAATCCTCTTTAAATAAGGGGGAAATAAGAAAAACACAACTCTTTGAACTCAAGTTAGATCAGGAAATTGTGGCAATTTCTGGAATGTCAAGAGTAAAAATAAGAAAGGAAGAATTAATCCTGCTAGCCCAAAATGAGAAGCTGTCACCATCAAAGCTGTAACTCTCTAAATGAATATAACACCTCTGAAAACTCTCACAACTGTGCCAAGTATTTACATGTTCTCTCTGAATGTGGCATCTACAGCAAGTGGTTTTGGTCGTGAAGCACACCATCTGTGTGATTACCCACCCCTTGCTAGAGTACTCTGAACTCAGCAGTTGTACAACAGATGCATTTAAATATACAGTATTCCTGCTCTCATAGTTCAGAATGGGTGTTAGAAACTGAGGGAAAACAACCAGCTTCCTTGAAAACTCAGACTCCATCTGACATTTTTCCAGACACCTTTTGTAACCATGTTCCATGCTGTCCTGAAAGATAACAACATCGTAATAGATTTACACATAGTTAAACAGGTCAGCCTGACCCAGAACATCAGCAGCTGCTGTCATAATCATTAATGAGTCAGTTAATCCAGAAGGTGAAACCAGATCACTGTTTGGTTTTCATTCAAGTGAAGATCAGTGTAGTCATGGGAAAAACAAGGGTACAGGAGTCAGATTATAAGCAATCCAGATAGATTAAAAAATGGTTTTACTACAATTCATTACTACAACATATTAGTAGATGTGTCGTTGAAAAGACAACACTAGATGGCTTTTGAGGAACTTATACAATTAAGAATGAAGGATTGAATTCCATCCCCCTCTTTTATGTTTGTTTAAATACTCCACGTGCATTCACCAAGGTGTTTTATTCAGGGATGAATTCATCCTAAATGCAGGACTGAGATCTAAAGTTGCATTTATCAGAATGTATGCCTTAGTAAAGGCTGTTGAGCCCTTCTGAATCATGGCCTCTCTTGCCTCCAATTGATGCAGTAACGTAATGTTCTTTCAGCTGGTCATACACCATGCTGAATGAGGGATGGATATTTCTTACATAAATAGCACAGTTTTGTTTTATTTTTTATTTTTTTCTATAGGCCCCTCTCCTGTTTTCCCCATAGTAGTGGTGTATGGGAGACAGGGATAGGGTCAACACTGAAAAACAGCACATGCCAGGAATGGACTGATATCAATAATTTAAGAAGAGCTATGGATAAAAGATGTATCATGCACATTTATGCAATAAAAGCCTGAACAGTAAATTTAACATGGCCAGAAAATAAATTGTTATTAACATTTTCCTGCAAATTCTGGGTAAGACTTGCATTGTGGTCATCATCATGAGGCACATTAACAACCTTGGGAAGACTCATTGGGAACCAGTGTTCATAGGTGGCTTGATGGTTGAGGAAGCATTGTAAGTGATGTTGTAACCATCATTTTATAAATAATAAATTTAGGAAACTGCAGAGGCAGGAAGAATTAAATTGTATCAATACAGACTCCAAAGAGCCTTGGTATTGTGAGTCATAACAGCGTTGCAACTTTCTTCTGTCAGTGGAAAAAATAAGAAAAACTGAGTATTTTTGAACTCTAATTAGGTCAGAAACTGGCAGCAATTTCTGGAATGTCAAAAGTAAAAATAAGAAGTGGAGAATTAACTCTGCTAGCACAAAATGAGGAGCTGTCACCATTAAACGAACACGACAAGATGTTTTTCAGACCTGAACAGGAAGAGATGGTGCCAGGACCCTATGAAGAATCTTCACCTGCCCCAAATCAGTGATAAACAAATATGTAAGTCCCTCTCCTCTGCCCATTGTTTTAAATGTCCATCAATACATTACTCTACCTCACATGGGACTACGGATTCTGAATACATTTTTGATCAAAATAATTGTATAGACAGGGACTCTGCATAAAAAGATTTGCCACCCAGGACTGCATATACCCCAGAGGTGGCCCTGGTCTGGAAAGCCAGATTAGGGACTTTTAACTGTTTGATAATTAATAAGTAAAAACTGAAAGAATATTTAGATACTGTAACACAATCAAATTTTATTTCAGAATTATACTATGCAGAGAGGCTATGTGAGATGAGTTAACGGGTGAGAAAGGAGTGGTCATAGGCATGAGAATGGGCGGGGGGCAAATGTAACTGTCCTCGTGAGGCTGACTCACATTCAAGTGAAGGAATTGAGAGTCCAAACCTGGCAGGAAATGAGAATGGTCATGTCTTTAACAGAATTTGTGATGTCTGAAAGAGAAAGATGGGTTTTGAGGGGAAAGAAAATACATTTGGAATTTTACATTTTACAACATTGGTTATTTCATTTGAATTTTGAGAATAATGACAATGGTGGAATGTCTGATGAAATTTTGGTTACACTGAAATCCAAAGATCTTTTGCTATAATTTCTCAGAAACTGTAATTAAACCTTGTAGTTTTAGAAAGTGTATTTAGACATTCAGCAGACCTGCCTTTAAGCATTTCCAAGTTAGTTAAATTAGTTCCCAAAACAAGTAGGAGAGAAATGGTTTGGTTTTCTCTGTTTAGAGCTACCTTCATCCTTATCTACATATAGCACAAATTTGAGATCCAATAGAAGACTACTGGTAAAAAGGTAACCATCAGTTCTGACTTATTTCTGCTGAGGAAAATACAATTTGAAATACATTACCAAATGATTATTCAGTAACACTCCTTGACTTCCATACTCCCCCAGAATGGAAACAGGCCCAATCAATATTAACACATGGGTACAGAGGCATTGCTAAAAGTGGAAGAAAGGTGTTTAGATGTAGGGGTGTGTGTGTGTGTGTGTGTGTGTGTGTGTGTGTGTGTGTGAGATTAGCACAATGTCTCAGGCCCTCACCAGATGGAAAGCATCCCCAGTGACAAACAATTCAATATCAAGCAAGTATATGAGAGATAAAAATAATTATCAGTGGTTATGAAAATTTGACTACTACTTATGTTATTGCAATAAAGGTCCCGGACAGTCTTGGTGACTAAGATTTTTATAGAATATTTGTTGTTTTTACCATGTTGCGAGTTTTCATACATCATGATTACTTTGGCAAAATTCAAAGTTGCTGCATACTGAATAATGTGGTTCACAACAGTGGTGGTAAAAGGACTCTATCTACAGTCAAAGAGTTATACTGGGTTATCTTGGATTTAAAAAGATTTAGTAATAAGCTAATATTGGAATAAAATTAAAATTTAAAATTAATGTTTTTGAAGAATTTGTCATAACAATGATAAGTTGTTTTCTTGAGGTCTATAAAAACTTTCTCCCCAGCATTTTCCTTATTATATATGTAAGATGAGTTAATGGGTGTGAAAGGAGTGACAACAGGCATGAGAATGGGTGGGAGACAAGTGCAACTGTCCTTATGAGGGCTGACTCACAGACAATTGAAGGAATTGAGAATATGGTTAATAAAAGTAATGTTTTGATAAGAAAAATTAAAGCACAGAGTTTAAGAAAATTTGATAAACTTAATTAAGCCAAAGGCAGAAAAAATAAGAACTAGAACTTCCAACCCCCTCTGTTCACTTTTCTCAATTTAAAATTTCATCTTTAGAAGGTGATGTTTATCAGACATAAAATCCAAATCAATTAGATCTAAATGTTGGGAACCTTGAAAAGGTTTAGTCATTCTACTGTTTAAGTTCTGTAATGACTAAGAACATATCTTTACCTTGTGTTCATCTTCATTGTTCCTGTTTTACCCAGAGGGAAACATTCTTTGGGTAGGTTTATAATAAGAATAGATGATTTAAAACTCAGCTTGTTATACTAATGATTGGCAGTTAACTATGTTGTATAATGGGAAGATGTGTTGGCTAGATAACAGAACTTATTATAGACCAGTACTCCCATTATCTAGTTAAGTGTTTTAGGAAAGACTTTCTTTATTCCCTCTCCTGCTCCTGCCCCTCTCCTTCCCTCTCCCTTCCCTCTTTTCCTTCTGTTCTTTAAGAACCCCACTGTTCTCACCTGAGGAAAGATTGAGGATAATAAGGCCTACCACATAACTAACTGAACCTCTTTGTTAGAGAGCTGCTGGGACAATTATATGAGACATGTAAATAACTTTACCCCTTTTTTCCTGTCTCAGTAAATAGTACCACAATCCTTCCAAGTCCTCATTAAAACCTTTGGAGTCATCCTGTTTTTTTTCTTCTCCCCCAAACCTAACCAACTACAGGTCCATTAAGATGTAGCCCATATTTACTTTCTCCTTCTCCACTGCTATGATTCCACTGTAGGCCATCCAGAAAACTATAATCACCTCTAACTGGTTACCCTGCTTCTTCTCTTGTCCTCATTCAATTTATTCTCTATCTAGCAGCCAAAATGGACTTTTAAAAACAAAAATAAAATCATGTAATTTCCATGTTGAAAAGTCTCCAGCCACTTCCCATAACACTTAGAATAAAATGCAGATTACCTACCATGGCGTCTGAGGCAGCTTCAAGATGGCCATACATTCTTTGACATTCGCATAGAAAAGAGAAATGTCTGACTTTCTTCCCTTTGAATCTGGGCTGGCCTTAATGCCTTGTAAGATTAACCAAAAAGGACAAAGTGGCAGGAGTGATGTTCTGAGACTTCCAGGAGAGGTCGTAAGAATGCTTGGAGCTTGGGTCAAGGCCTGCTCTAGGGGAAACCAGTCGTCACATAAGTCTAACGGTAGTTAGAGACAGCCACAAGACGGCCATGATACCAACTTGTGAGAAGAGCACGCCATGTAGAAAATGCCTAGAATAGGAGATGCCATGTGAAGAAAGAGCACCAAGGGAACAGACATTGAATGAAATCACCTAGTTTTGCAGCTTCAGTTGCCCCAGTAATACTACCTGCATCAGAGATAAATGTCCGGATGAACTTTCCCATATTGCTGAACTCTAAATTGTGAGCAAAAGAAGATGTTTGTTTTAAGACACTAAGTTTGGATATATGTCACGGAAATGGATAGCCCCATAGCCTCTCATGCCATAAAAGTGTAATTCTTTCCCCTATCTTGGAGTTCATCGCCTTCTATTTTCCCTTTTGCTTGCTGCCCCTGAGCTGCTGTGGCTTCTCTGAACATGCCAAGCTTGTTCCTGTGCCAACACCTTGACACATGTCACAGTCTCTACCCAAATTCTGACCCCAGACCTTTTCATACTTGTGTCCTTGTCATGGAGCTGAAGTGTTACAATATCAATGGACCTTTCTGATCACTCAGTCTGAATTAGCTTCACCATCCTCAAGTCGTTCTACTTCCTCATTGTACTTTATTTTTCATAGCACTTATAATTCCCTGAAATGATTTTGTTCATTTATTTCCTACCAACCTTTTGGCAAATGGAAAGTAAACTTTTTGAGACAAGGGTCTTATCTGTGTTTTTCACAAATGCTAATTATATTCAGTGCTATTTATATTCAATATTTTTAAATGCATGCATGTAAAAGTGCTTCAATCCTAAACAAGTTTTATTATTATTGCACCACAAGAAACTATTGCAAAAAACCATTGAGAGCTGGAGAAATATTGACTAGTATCTGCTCAGACATGTACTAATAAGGTATACCAATAAGATGTAGAGAATTAGAAATATCCAACAGTATCAAACTTTAAGTCCACTTGAGTCAATCATAACAGTACATTTTAATGTTAATATCTCCTTTAGAAGACTGACAGTTTGGTTGTACTATTTTTCTATTCTCCTTTGTTACATGGCTCAATCTTTAGTTTTTTTCTTTTAACATCTGTCCTTTAATAACAAAATTAAAAGTAAGGTGTTTTGGGGTTTAGCCATCCATAAAGTCATGGGATTAAGATTCCAAGAGAATGTCAAGTGTGTTAATCATTTAATATCGGAGTCACTGGCCCCTTTCAAAGAAGGAAGAATAAACTCACAATCTGATTTATGTGAATTTTTATTTCACTTTATATTTTAACACCCAGTGACCACTTAGGGAGAAGGCTATCACCAATCGATAATATTTAGGCTACTCAAGAGGAGAGATAACAGAGAGAGCCTAACATATTTGTAGAAAGAGCATCTCTACAAGGATTTAAGAGACAAAAAATTTTGATTCTGTTTCAAAAAACTTATTGGTGTGATAAACTGTGTAATTGTCAGCATGTACCAGGAGAGCAAGTTTAATATATATTACAGTAGTACACATTTTAATATAGTCAGCCAGAGAAACTTACTGACTAGTAAGAAATTGAAATGTTAAAATGAAAATCCAGGCGTTGAGATTCCTAGAATCTCTGAAACCATCTTGCATCTCTCTCTCCATCTGCCTGTCAACGTGACTTTCTGAAATAACTAATCTCAAAGGAAGATTTTAGAAAAAAAATCATGTGGATGTGTTTTTTTTTCCCCTAATAAATGCCAATCTTAGGCAGTGTTTTTGTCAGGAGTCTCTGTTCAAGCTTTAAAAGCCAAAAGAAAGATGAAAATGAATACACCAAAATGTAATTTAAAATGCAAATGCAGATTCTGCAGAAAAGCAGCAAAAGCTAATTGTAGTTTTTCTTCATGCTTGGCTCTGTAGACAAAATGTGTTGATGTTACCTTCCACCTGCTGGGAATGCCCAGGCTGTAGCTGTATTACCACACTCTGACCTCTCAGATAAAATACATTTGATCTTAAAAAAAACCCAAACCCCAGTCAGAAATCAGTAGGTACTTAACCCTGTACAGGAGTAGGTGGGGAGGCAACCACACGTGACAGTGTGGTTGTTAACCTCTGAGAAATTAGAATAGAATAGAATAGAATAGAATAGAATAGAATAGAATAGAATAGAAACAGTAGTTTCATATTATAAGGAAAGGGCAACTAATCTATATACTCCAAGGGCTCACGTAGTATAGATTTTTAAAAAATCAAGCCCTGAATCAAGGACACCATTTGTTTTTAAATGATCAAGGCTTCACAAATACTTTAGGTTGGAGTCAATTCTAAAACATGCAATTATAGCTTCTTTCTTTTTTTTCAATCCTATCATACCTGAACACCATGTTCTCTCATTTTGTGGTGAGATTGGATAAATGCATTACTTGCAGCAAAACCTTGTTCACTCTTTTAAAATCTTAGAACTTGTCCCATGAAAAGAAAAGCACAACATCATTTGTAAATTCCAACTTTTACTTTGCTTTTTTTCTTTTCCTGGAATGGATGGATGTTATAATAAATAAAAGCAACATTTTATCACAAACGTGAGTGGTCTTGCATATGTGCATAAGACAGCCTACTCAAAGGTATTGCTTAGAGTTCTGGAGAAAGAATAGATTTACCAAATAAAATAACTGCTTGGAAAAGTTTGGGTCAAAAAGTTATAATTTAGAATGATTTTTAATAGCTCTGGGACTCAAGTGGGATCCATTTCTCCATTATATGTATTAATTAGGGCCACAGAACCTGTGGACACAAGAGATTGTTTTCTAATTCTCATTCTTCACTATCAAAACTTTGACCTCCATTAATAGAGTTCTACTGGTTCTTCATGCCATTTCCTGCCCTCTAGTGGGGGTAATACTGCTTTAGAAGGAGCTAATGGAAACAAGAAGGATACAAGAAGGAGCCTGTAAAGGGAGTGTGGATAATTGTGGGAACCATACCAGGACATAATGTGGTCTCAGATGTCTCCACATATGCCAAGATTGAAAGGCTGTTGGGATCCTAAGTTAGGGAGGTCACAGAGATTCCCTTGTACAACCTAAGACAGCACAAGGGCTTGGTACTCATAGCTATTGTATTATGTTGCATTGGACCTATTTCTTCCATTTCTTCATCTTCCAAGATTTACCATCTGTGTCTTATCTTGCCTGAGAGCCATGGTTCCTTTTAGTAACACATACTTGTACACTTTAAGAGGAAAGGAAGACTTCCTTGTTAAACTCTATCAATTACTGTGTTCAGGGAATCACGTCCACCTGTCTGCGTGTCTGATGTGGTGTATTTGAGGGTTTGGCAAGCACATGAAAAAGAGGAAAAGGAGTTGAAGCTTGCTTCTGAACTTCGTGGGAAATAGTTTAAGCACATGAAGAACAAGATTTAAAGCAAGTTTATAGGTCCTGTCTTAAAATACACAAAACTGTATTAGGGTTCTTCATTCACAATTGTTTTATTTTCTCTGAGATTTCTTGCCTTTGATTCCAAATTTTTGAACCCATTATTTTTTTCTTTTGAGGAGGGGAGGAAGTGAACTCTGGTGTTTCCTTCTCAGAAGCCACATGACTGAGTTCACTGGTGTGAAAATAAAACCCTTTTATCACAACACTCAGAAATACATGGTTTTCTTCTAGTAATAACACTTTTGAGTATGACAAAAATTGTATTACTATATTAGCTATAAATTAGTCTGAAGACAATAGATAGAATTGATAGAGAACAGAGAATTCAGCTACAACAGTTTTTGCTGAAGTGTCCCTGTCCTGAATCTATCTCCCTGCCCTAAATCCAGAGGGTTTTTTTCCTGACTTACTAAGAAATTTATATCATCACTTTGTTTAAGCAAAACAAACTCTAGGATTGCCTGAGAAATGTCTCCATCATTGTAATAGTAACTTTAAAAATTGGCCTGTTTATCTTCATCCATCTTTCTCTTCCAACTATGTCTGGCCTGTTCCAGACTATATTCTCTCTTGTATTTACTCTTAATTCAGTCTTGAGGTCTTCTCTAGAGAGTGGCTATAAGCTCTAGCCTTGCCCTGATGGGGTTCTAGGGGTGATCATAGCTGATTTTTACAATGTGGCTTTCACAGGATTCTTCTTTATCCTGGCAGATGGCCTAACACCTAAGTATCTGAGCTGTGACCAGGCGTCCCTCTCCTAGAAAACTTGTTTATGCCATCGGATGCACTGTGGTTCTTGTCTGATCTGTGCCCAGTTTATCCCTACCAAGACAGCCACCTTCCAGAACAGCAGTGATCAGAAGGAGAGTTAGGTTCAGATGTGTTAGTCAAGTGAGACAGAGGTGGTAGCACAACAAACACATAAAATAACAGAAGAGATTTTTACTACTTACCGATTTTAGAGAGAAGAGGGCAATACGTCTTGTAGGACCAGTGGGGTCTGGGACACACATGCTCAACTAGCAGGTGGAGAGCAAGAGAGAGAGGAGGGACCAAAGGGCCAAAGCCTTTATTGGGATTCAGGGTGTTACCCAAACAGGTTTCCCAGGGGAAGTTCTAATTGGTGGGTTTAAAGCAAGCAGGCATGAGTTCCAGTACGTCCTGCTATGACTGAGAAGTGGTCACTGTGACATATCTGAACAGAGTGGGAGATCTGTGGGGACAGTCAAGTAGGTTGTACCTAGCTGTCCCATGAGGAAGGGGTCACCAGGAAGTTGTTATTGCATAAGGCAAACATCTGGATCAATCCCATTGAGGAACTGGTAGGAGGCAGAGAACTGGAAACTGTCAAGAGTGACTATGCCTTGTTTCTGTATAAGAAAGTCCAACTTATAAGAATTCACTAGATCCTGAATTCCAGAGCCATTTTTTTCTGGTAAGAAACAAGCCACATCTTGATTAGCCATGCTTGGGGGTATTATTGCTATATTGGCAAACATAACCATGTGAAAATAATTAGGATTCACCCTCAACAGTGGGGAATGGCTGGTTGCTTCATAAAGCAAGCTGTGGCAGAAATAGAGTGAACATGCTGACTCTCAAGGAAAGTTCAATAGCCCTTATAACTTTTCTAGAAGGAACACCATAATGCGTAATAGAACCAACACTGGCTTTGGAGGAAGAGAGTCCTGTGTTTGAAGCTCCACTCTGCCACTTAGTTGTGTATGTCTGTTGGTAAATAATTTGTCCTCTCTGAACATCAGGTTCCTTGTGCATAAAATAGGGGTAATAATACTTATCATGGAGGATTGTTGTGAAGATGATGGATTGTATGGATTTATGGGCAAAATGCTAATGCAGGACCTGACACAGCAGGTGTTCAGCTCATGGTAACTGTTATTATTACCAGCCTCAATTGTGACTTTCTTATATTGTGATGAAGAAATGCAACGAAAGCCTCAAGGTCTCAAAGGTAAAAGAGATAAAAAATTAAGAAATGGGGCGAAGTAATAATGCCACAGTGAATCAACTTATGTCCTTGTCATGTTCCTGTTTCCTGTTTTCAAGGGAGGATTTTGTCTTTTTCTCCCCTTCACTATCTAGCCCATGACGAGTATCCTCTAAGGTGGCCGTGTATAACATGGTACGATGGGGGAAGAAAAAAGTACTATGAATTTATTACCAATTACAGTTTATAATCTGGGATGAGGTTAAAAATACTTGATAACTGAATAGCAGGGGCACCTGTGTTGCACACTCCAACTACTAGCCTATCTCAGCACCCACTTCTTTCCAAGTACAGTCAGAACGAACTCTTAGACTCTGCCAGTGTGAACCTTTTCACTATGTAAACAGCTGTTTTGATATATTAGGAAATGCCTGAATAAGAAGGAACACAACTGTAACTATACGACTTTACTACTCTTATGCCAGCTGCTTGGAGACACATACTCTGTAAAATGCATCAACTCTTGCTTGGTTTTCACTTTCAAAAATTGCTTTTGTCAACAAAGAAAATTTCCAATTCCTTAACAAGTGGAAAAAAATCAGAGTTTTAATCTTGCACCTCATAGTAATAGCATAATAATTGGTATTTTCTCAGTAAGTGCACCAAATATTTAAAAAAAAAAACTTGAGAACTTTCACCTTGGCAAATATGTAATTTAAAAAAAAATAGTAGGAGACAAAGAGTAGCCAAATATTCAATATTTCAATTTAGTCTAAAATCAGCAGTAATTCAAGTAAATATGAACTGGGTAGTTTTTTAAAATATTAAAATACGACTTTGTTTCGAAAATTTCGGTTGGAGACATGTTAAATTGGTCTGGGAAGTTTCTAAGAATCCTTTTACCTTCAGGCTGAGGAGGAACATTTAGCAAGCTCATACTACCAGTATTGGAAAGGGAAGAAATATAGGAAACCAAAGCTCATTTTTTGAGTAGCACTATACTCATGATATTTCTAAAGACAAACTGGTTGTTTTCAAATCCTTTGGCTGGTAGGAATCCCAGGGAATTTGGCCATTGTTGGCACTGTGGTCCTTGGAGTGTGTTTGCACACTGGAAACCCCAAGGATCCAGGGAGCGTGGGTTGGTTACATATCCTAAACCTTTTAAGGATGACAAAAAAGCACCCACAGCTCTGCAGGGGATAGGAAGAATCATTGCTTGTACTGTGCTTTATTCCCATTTAATGTATGTTAGGAATGTCTGAAAGATATTCAGAACCTCCAGATTCACTTTCTATTAAATAGATGAACCATGCTGGTAGAGCTCCTGGTAGGCTGATTCTCAACCTGAAGCCAACGGTACAGCTAAGGCTGTGTTTTCTATGCCAGTACAGTGAATTAATCATGGGATAACTGGCAGAATTCAGCTCTGGGTCAATTTTCAGTACAAACTATTATTGTGTCTAACAAGGTTGTATGAACTGCCTATTTGTATATGCAGAAATACTCTATATAGACAACATTAATTGATATAAACTGAACTGCACTTGTGCCAAGAACATAGCTCCACATGCTACAGACATCTTGGCTCTCTTCTGCTGCTTTTCAGGTGGTGTGAATTCTGGCAGGAGCCAAAAGTCACACTCCAGGATACAGCCTGGGTCTTTGGCCCACCAGCTATGGTGGGCAGCTTCACAGAGCACATGAGGCAGCTCCAGTTGGCAAGCAGCCCCTTCCTTTTAATTAAAGCCATTGGCACCTTCGGTAGGGGAGAAACAAAAATGGGAACGAGCTGGTCTTCACTGTACACTGAGGGTGTCAAAACTGATATCTTCATTAAAATATCTTAAACTGAACTTATCTGAAAAATATCAAAAATTTATTATAGGGAGTCTAAAGCTTTATCGTCATCTTCATCATTGGGGAGGGATCGGGGCAGACTTAAATAATATCTTGAAGACTCCTAGGCTCCTGGAGTGGAACTGTTATGACTTGGCACCAATGTTGTTAGAACATCTTGTAAGCAGGTAAAATGCCAAATGAACACATGTGAACAAGAATGCTCGGCAAGGAGGAAATGTTTATTTTATCAGTGAGTATCAAATCTAACTGGAAATAGGATAGAACTGATCCATCTGCTTCACGGACATGGCCATCCAGTCTTCAAGACAACAGATAACTGGTGCAGAAGTTGGTGGCAAAAAAAAAAAATCATGCATCTGTTCCCTAGTCAAGCCTACTAAGCAAGCGTTTTCCAAGGTCTAAGCATGTTTTACCTGCCCATGCTCCCAGAGAAGGGAAACATTGGAAATCAAATCTGTATGCTTTGCTTCTCATTAGACCTTGTTATTCTCTGGGCAAGTAGGGAGAAGAGTGGCTAATTGTTTTGCTGCCTTTTGCATGTATATTATTAATGAAGACTACATAGTTTCATTGATAGTTCATAAATTTACAGATAATATGAGAAGGGAAAGGAAATTCAGTGTGTGCCAAGAGTAGGCAGCTTGGTTTATTTCTTCTTACATGGTACTCTAACAGTGTCTTTGGAGAGAGTGTTCTTTTCCCTTTCTTTCTTTCCTTTTCTTTCTTTTTTAAAGTACAACTTTATTGAAATATAAGTGACATACATTATACTGCATATATTTAAAGGTTATGTATCTATCCATGAAATATCACAAGATAATTAACATATTCATTACTCCCAAGAGTTTTCTTATGCCTTGTTGTAATCCTTTCTTCTCGTTACACCCCATCTTCCTCACTCTCTTTCCCCTTTTCCAGGCAACCACTCGTCTGGTTTTTGTTACTATAGATTACTTTGCATTTTCTAGAATTTTATATAAATAGGATCATATAATATGTCTTCTTTTTTGTCTAGTTTCTTTCACTTATTACACTTATTTTGAGATTCATCTATATTATTGTGCCAATAGTTCATTCTTTTGTATTGTAGAGCAGTAGCCTGTTACATGGATAAAGTACCATTTGTTTATTCATTCACATGTTGACAGTTTTGGATTTTTTCAATTTTTTTGACTATTACAAATAAAGCTGCTAGGCCGGGCGCGGTGGCTCACGCCTGTAATCCCAGCACTTTGGGAGGCCGAGGCGGGCGGATCACAAGGTCAGGAGATCGAGACCACGGTGAAACCTTGTCTCTACTAAAAATACAAAAAATTAGCCGGGCGCGGTTGTGGGCGCCTGTAGTCCCAGCTACTCGGGAGGCTGAGGCAGGAGAATGGCGGGAACCCGGGAGGCGGAGCTTGCAGTGAGCTGAGATCCGGCCACTGCACTCCAGCCTGGGCGACAGAGCGAGACTCCGTCTCAAAAAAAAAAAAAAAAAAAAAAAAAAAAAAAAAAAAAAAAAAAAAAAACCAAATAAAGCTGCTATGAGCATTCAAGTATAATACTTTGCGTGGAGAGTTTCTTTTATTTCTCTTGGGTAAATAGGAGTAAAATGGCTGAATCTTATTTATTTAAGAAACTGTCCACCTGTTTTCCAAAGCGGTTGCAGTGTTTTACATTTCCATCAGCAGTGTATGAGGTTCTAGTTCTTCCACATTCTTATAGACATTGGATATGGTAAATTTTAAAATTTTATTCATCTTAATAGGTGTGTCATGGTACCTCAGTGCAGTTTTAATTTTCATTTCCTTAATGACTAATGATGTTGAACATCTTTTCATCTGTTTATTTGCAGTCAGCATGAATTCTTTGGGGAGGTGTCTGTTCAAATATTTTGCCAATTAAAATTTCTTTCTTATTGAGTTTTAAGATTTCTTTATGTATCGGCCGGGCGCGGTGGCTCAAGCCTGTAATCCCAGCACTTTGGGAGGCCGAGGCGGGTGGATCACGAGGTCAGGAGATCGAGACCATCCTGACTAACATGGTGAAACCCCGTCTCTACTAAAAAATACAAAAAACTAGCCGGGCATGGTGGCGGGCGCCTGTAGTCCCAGCTACTCGGAGGCTGAGGCGGGAGAATGGCGTGAACCCGGGAGGTGGAGCTTGCAGTGAGCCGAGATCGCGCCACTGCACTCCAGCCTGGGCGACAGAGCGAGACTCCGTCTCAAAAAAAAAAAAAAAAAAAAGATTTCTTTATGTATCCTTTAAGTTCATTCTTTATCAAATATATGATTTGCAAATCTTGTCTTCCTAATCTGTGGCATTTCACTCTCTTAATGGCACTTTTTTTAAAAAAAAGAGGGGGTTTTTAATTTTGATGAAGTCCAATTTATCCTTTTTTTTTTTTTTTTTTTTTTTTGATAGATCTTGCTTTTGGTGCAGTACTCAAGGAGTCTTAGCTTAACCTAAGGTCACGTTCTTCTACATTTCCTGTTTCTCTCTCTTTTTATTCCTTGGTGCCTGGAGCAGAAGTGGCAGAGCTGGTTTGTAGATGTGAAGAGATTCCTGTTCTCTGCATTCAATAGCTCTGTGCAATCTGGCTACTTGCCATTTGGATTTGAAGCATTAGAAAAAAGACAGGAGCAGGAGACTTGAAAACTTTCTGTGAAACCTCACATTATAACTAAGAAAAGAAAGCCACTAATTGCTTTCAGAGAACTTGTCAAGAAGGTTTCAGATGTACTCACAGTCGGTTTTTCCAAGAAAAAGCAAAAGCAGTTTTATGCAGTATTTTGAAATGTTAACCAGTGGCATTTATTATTTAGAAAACTAGGAAATGGGAAGAACTTTCTTGGCATTTTAATTTTTAAGTGTAATTAAAATATTCTTTCTTTCATGTTGTGTTCTCTGTAATTGAGATTTTATATTTTTATAATATGAGTTTAGAGAATGACTCAGAATAAACAATGTTGGCACTGAATGAGCAGTTCTAAAAACTTAAAATTTAATACACTTAGGTTATAATAATGCAGATCTCAATATTCCATTTGATCACAATTTTTGGAAATATTTATTATTAATTATAATTCTGGTATAAACTACATTGTTGAAATTGCTTTAATTCAAGGCAGCTTCTATATATTTTTCAAAACATTCCAGTGTTCTAAGTCATCAAATACAGAAATAAAGCCTGTCCCTTAAGGCATCTACCTTGAAGGAAACCTTTTAACTGTGAAAAGAAAATTATTTGAAAAATTTCCATTTAACTTAATTAAATATTTATAGAGTATATAATCTAAAAGAGTTGCTTAGTTAATGCTGGGTGATCCTTTTACTGAATATTCTGACCTTATCACTCATATTGATCATCACTTTTAAGGCTTTTGAGATCATTTCACAGAAGACTTAGGTCTTCTGTGTTCTGAGGTTTAGGTTGAAAACTATAACACTACACCAAAGAGGGTATCTATTGCTAAAGCTGGTTGGAATAGTTTAACATGCAGTCAGAAAATGTGTTTTGCATTGACAATATATAAAAGCTAGCTGAAGGGTATGGAGATGCTCATATAGGAGGGAGGGAGAGAAGGTTAAATTTCTTGCCATGGGCCACCACTGGAGCAACTGTTAACAATTTAAACAAGGATTGTTTTTTGAAGCAAAACTGTGCAAGTAGGGTTTCTTTCCTTGAGGCAGGCAAAGGACGTGGCTGGGCTCATACATTTTTAGCAGCTGGCATGTTAATGAGACAATTTCTATTGAAATGAGCTAAATACTATTACCATTTGTGAACTTCCAACTGATTTCTAAGGCATTTATTGAACTTCAAAAAGTGCTTCAGAATCAATTCAAAGTAAACTTTCAGATTCATGTGTATGTTGGTACCTATACACACGAACAGTCAATGTTTATACTTAGTGGCTTGGCTCATAAAGTGTCCAGATTTCTTAAAGCTTGTGTTTTGATAGCTAAACAATAATAGAAATAAAATCTGGCAGAAGTTGTTACCTAATTCAGTAAACTTTTCAAAGTTTTTATTTTCTTATTTTTAGAGAAAATAATAACCAAAACTTTCACTGACTGAAAAGTCTGCAATACTAGGGCAAAGCACTTATTTGGCACAACTGGAAAATAACTACATCATACTAGAGTGGGAACACAGGAAGCTCTTGTCTAGTTTCTGAATCTGAAAGCAACATTATTATCAGGTGGTGATTACATTTTTGGAGTGAAACAGTGAATTTGTCAAAGCATTTATCTATTCTGCTTTTGGTAATACTAGCTTATGCTTTTTCTTTTCCAAGTTACTTTTATATAAACTATCTGATGGCATTCTCATCACTATACATATTAGAGAAGTTAGGAACTTGAAGAAAAGTTAAGTATTTTGCTCAAGGTAACATTGCCAGTTAGCAGAAAAACCAGGATACAAACATTTTCTTTCTCTAATAGTTTCTCCACTCTTAGGTGCTGCCCCTTAAAAAAACAAAGCACCTCTTTCTGTCAATGGGATGTTTAACTGTCTCAGTTCTGCTTCTGTTAGTATCCATCAATAGATGAGATTTAAAAATGAAAGTTAATGGATTCGGTAGCAGAAGAATGAGAGCGCTGAAGAAGTTCTGTGTGCTATCCAGACACCCAGTATCCTAATAGAAGAAAACAGATGTTCTGCATCATGACTTTTAGATTTCAGACTATGAGTCTGCATGGAGAAGTGTGCCTCTCATTAGAGCTGCTTTCAAGTGATCTTTCCTGCAGAGTCAGCTGAGAGGAGGCCTATCCGTGACTGCTCTGCTGTAGGATAGGCATACTCCATGGTCGGCTTCTCAACCAAGGTCTGTCTTTGAGATCTCTGTCCCCTTTACAAATGGGGAAACTCATGTCCTAATTAACAAATAAAGCCAAATGCCTGTGACATGTGGAGCATAGCAGGGACAGGAGCTAAGGTGACATACTTAGGTATGCCTGGCTGATATTTGCTCTAATTGGACACAGTACATTTGATGGGTGTGTTAGTCAGCTTAGGCTGTCATAACAAAATACCATAGAGTTTGTGGCTTAACAACAGAGATTTATTTTCTTACAGTTCTGAAGGCCAGAAGTCCTGATCAGTGTCTGATGAGGGCTTTTTTCTTCGCTTTTTGATGGCTGCCTTCTCTGTGTATCCTCCCGTGGCCTTCCCTCATTGAGTACATGTGGAGAAAAAGAGAGACACCAAGCTCTCTGGTGTCTCCTTTTTACAAGGGCATTAATCTCATCACGAGGGCATCACCCTCATTTAACCCTAAGTACCTCCCAAAGATCCCATCTCCAAATACCACGAAATTGGAAGTTAAGGTTTCAACATACACATTTGAGGGGAAGACAGACATTCAGTCCATAAGAAATTGCATATGTGACATCCATATGTGGGGAAGTTGTCCCTCAGCTGTTGTAAATGGGGGTCTGGATTCAAGAGTGAGATCTGATGTGGAGTTAGAGATATCTTGACAGATATAGATGAATTTCCTCTGCAGGTCACCGTTTCCCCAACTTCTCTTTACCATGAATATTGGCAAGGTCTCAGTCCCAGGAATTCTTACTTCTCATGCTACTGCACACACTCCCTGGCAATCTCATCCTTACTTACGGCTTCCACCACCACATGCAAATTGGTTAAAAATAGTGCAAAACTTCCCAATCTAGTGTCCTTTTTTTTCTGACATTTCTTCCAACTATATCCTAAATATTTCCTTCTAGATGTCCTTATTGGTGTCTCACACTTGAGAATTTCAGATTTAAACTCATTGTTTTTTCTCAAATACTCACCTTCAATAACAAATAAGTAAACTTCTTTTTATTTCCTCTGCCTTAAGTAACAACACCACCAGTCATCATTCAGGTTCAGTGAGGAAGCCCTGTCTCCCTGTACTCGTTTCCTATTGCTGCTGTCACATATCACCACAAATGTAGTAGCTTAAACAGTACAAATTTATTATGTACAGTTTGGAGGTCAGAAGGCTGACACGTTTCTAACCGGGCTAATATAAGGTGTCATCAGGGCTGTGTTCCTTTCTGGAGGCTCTAGAGGGTAGTCTCTTTCTTTGCCAGCTGGAGGCCACCCACATTCCTTGGTTCATGGCCTTTTTTATACCTTCAAAGTCTTCAACATCAAGCCTAGTCCTTTACAGTCCTTTTATAGTCTCTGTGTCTTCTGATTTCCTCTCCTACTTTTAAGTATACACTTGTGACTAATTGGGCTTACCCAGATAATTCAGAATAACCATGCTATTTTAAGGTCAGCTGATCATCTTCCTTAATTCCATCTACACCCTTAATTTATCTTTGTCATGTGACATACCATATTCACACTTGGACATCTCTGAGGGGCCACAATTCTTCTTCCAATACTCTCCTCTATTCCATATCCCATGAACCCACAACCGCTTCAACATACCTTATCCTGCTTTATTTTCCTTCATTGCATTTATTATTATCTAATACATGATTATAGATTTACTTACTTATGTTCTGTTTCCTCCACTGGAATGAAAGCATCACAAGGCAAAGACTTCGTCTTGTCTGTGGCTGCACTAGAGCCATGCCAGAGACATAGTAGGTGCTCAAGAAATATCCTTCGAATATATGAATGAAAGAAAATCTTGTTTCTCACTGAAGACTGTCAGTTTGACCTAGATGGCATGTTTCCATATCCATTCCCTTTTATTTGTACTCACTGTTCTTTGTATTATTTCGCTTTTTTTCCCTCAAGCATTTTCACTGTTTTAGTAAATTAATAGATAGTGTACTTCAGTTTCTATCCTGTTTCTAAACCACAAATCTGTTCCTGTTAACCTTCTACTTAAAACCCTTCAATAGCTCTTTGGCAAAGTTTATGAGATTATGTGTAATCTGCCTCTGCCCATCATTTCTTCATGTTCTTCTCTACACTACATAGTCCATGTTCCAGAGATTCTAGAATATTTGTTCATGTTTTGTATCTTACCTTCTTTGACTATCTAAAGAAATATCCCTTCTCCACATTGAGTTCATCTTTTTCCATAATTTCAATGGAAATCTCTACAAAAAGTTAACTATTTCCTCCTTTAAGGCCATCATTGTCAGGAATAACAGGAAGGGTGACTCAGACTGTGAACATATATGAGGTATTTTGGGTATTTCTTAATTCTAAAAGAAAGATTTAGATTTAGATTCTGCTGATAGGATTCAGATTATTGTGTTATTACTCACATTGTAACTTTTGTTTATTTATTTATTATTTATTTCTTGAGATGGAGTCTCACTCTGCTGCTCAGGCTGGAGTGCAGTGTTGTGATCTGGGTTCACCACAGTCTCGCCTCCTGGGGTTGAAGTGATTCTCCTGCCTCACCCTCCCTAGTAGCTAGGATTATAGGTGTGCGCCACAACACCTGGCTAATTTTTTTGACTTTTTAGTAGAGACAGAGTTTTACCATGTTGACCAGGCTGGTCTCGAACTCCTGATTTCCAATGGTCCACCCGCCTCAGCTTCCCAAAGTGCTGGGATTACAGGCATGAGCCACCATGCCTGGCAATATTGTGATTTTTGAAATCATTTCTTTTCTCTCCCCAACTCCCACAGACATATATAGCCTACTTTGGTCTTTCGAGTTTGTGAGGTTCATTGAATTTCAGATTATACTATTGATATTTAATATTCATCATTTTATTGTACTAGGTATTATATATATTACAAGTAAATATATTTTTATAAATTATATATGTCTTTATTTTTTTTTCAATACTCTGTGGGCTCTTGTGTCAGTTTTTCTGGGCTCAAATATTAACTCTTACTTTGCCAGCATGTAACCTTGGGTGAGTTACTTAAGCTCTCTCAGTCTCACATTTATCATCTGAAAAATGGAGATAATAATAATCTCATTTTATACATTTATTGGTAAATAGCACATGTAGCATGCTTAATCAGTGCTAGGCACATGTGCCTAATACATGTTAGTCTTCATTATTATTCTAGAAGGTGAATTTTCTGAGGGAAAATACTATTTGTAATTCACGTCTGTATCATAATCAGGCATAATTTTGATACACAGCAGACAATCAATGCATATTTGTTGAGCAATGAATATATATTAACTATTCTCAGAGTGTCAGAACATAGTTAATGTATGGACCACCAATCCAGAAATAAGCCTTATGGTGAAAAGATTTAAAAAATTATGGTACTACTTTCCTTCTTTCTTTTCCCGCTCATTCTGTGAATTAGAATTTTGACTTAGATAGAACACATCAATATATAATTAGATGGTGTTATCTAATGTGAAATTTAATAAACAAAAACTAATTTATTGGAATTATTTGTAGTAAATAAATATTTATCAAGGGATTAGTACATGTAGGGCATTCTTGTAGGTACTGGAGTCGCAATGTTGCATTCTTTGTAACTGGTATCAGACACAATTTTCTGCATATTTCTAAGCAGAGTAAATGATAAGGGCTGCTAAGGCCTGAAATCTGCTCTGTTTTCTCCTCATTAAGCCTTCTGGGACAAACTTTGACCAGAGTGAGAAGGGAATGAGCTAAGTGTGCTGTTCTCTCTCTGGTCCCATGTTGTTTGTACCAGGATGACCTTGACTTTGTGGGAGGCATCGTCCAGACTCCACTGCTCAGTTTTCTGAGCATGGATTGCTGCAGGACTGAGTGTCCTCCCTCTCTCTGTTTCTTCTGGTTCTTAACTCTGTTAGCCTCCCTTTTCTTCCCCAACAGAATCTCTCTTCAGCAGACATGGTCCAAAGTGGTTCTGGTAATTTTCCTGATTTTCAGGCTTTCAAACAAGGTTGGCTCCTGAACTAGTACTTCAGAATAGAGTGCAGCTCTTGGCTAGCTAGCCCTCTTATTGCAAGCCATTTCCATATCTTTGGCATATAATCGACATTTGTAAGTAAAAGCTGGCTTATATGAATCCTGGTTCATCTTTAATTACTGACTCCTCAGATCCCTAGGACTGAATATCTCGCCATATGTCCATTCCAGAATTGTATAGTATTCTTCTGTTGGGCAGTTGCAATCTACCCAAGGCTTAGGGTAGAAAATCTGATTATATTCTCCATCTATTTTCTCTGTCAGGAATAGTTTATCCTATTATAATCTTCTAACCAGCACCCTCTATGGGAAATAATCCCTCTAATATTTGAGTATGGCTATGTAATCTGAGAAATGTCATATAGTGAAACTTACATTGTGGAATAGTCCTTTCTTTGATTAGCAACATTAATCAGCAACTCTGCCACCCACCCCTATTTATTTCTGTCTCAGTTTCTTCATATGTAGAAGGAGAGTGATATTAGTATCTAGTGCTCAGGCTTGCTGCGCAGATAAAATAAATTAATAACATATGTTGTACTTAACATGCTTCCAGCACTTTGTAAGTGCTCAATAAATGATAGTTATTATTATTCTTATTAGTATTATTACATAGTTCCCAAGGAACAAAAATATATTAGTTGTAAGTGTTCCTAATATATTATTGTATATAATTGGAATATTGTAGATTCATTTAAAAAACTTTTTGATTTGAGAACAATTTTCGATTTACAGAAAAGTTACAAAGATAGTATAGAGCATTCGCATGTACCCCACACCCAGTTTCTCCCATTGTTAACCCTGGACATTACTATGGTACTGTTGTCACCACTAAGAAACCAACATTGAGTCACTACTATTAATTCCATACTTCTTTGGACTTCACTGGTTTTTCTCTCGTGTCTCCATCCTGGGCTCCCGTGCATGATACTATGTTATGCTCCATCATTATGTCTCCTTAGGTCCCCCCTGGCTGTGACAATTTCTGAGATTTTCCTTGTTTTTGTTGACTGTCAGTTTTGAGGAGCTCTGATTGGGTAATTTGTATAATTCTCTTTGTTTTGAATTTGTCATGATATTTTTTCATGGCTAGACTGGAGTTATGTGTTTTTGAGAAGACAATGGAAGCAAAGTGCCCTTCTCATCACAGCATATAATTAATACAGTACACACTATTAATCTGACTTATGTTGATATTAACCTTGATCATCTGGCTGAGGTAATGTTTATCATGTTTCTTCATGGTAAAGTTAATTTTACTTTTTTTAAAAGAAATTTGTCATAGACCTTTAGGAGATGTGCAAAATTTAAAACATCTCACATGTCATGTAAGAATACCAAAGGCTTATATTAGTAGAGAAGTAGAATCCTACATCTCATTTGGAATATATTCCTTGAATCCTATCAGAACCAACTATTGTAATGAAAAGATAGAAAGCACATCACCTCACTATTGCTTCCAACATGATTTTGTCCCTTTCTTCCCACAGTTGGCTGGAAAGCTAGGCAGGTATGAAATTGGTGGTAGGAATTAAAGAAGAACATATTGCTTAGAAGATTTACATAATGGCAAATGGGTCAGGAAGAAAATTGTGTGGTAAGCATAATAAGGATGTCAGTAAAGGAGGAATGACTCAGGAATAAGGCTTCTTACTGAAGAAATGGGGTGCTATGAATAAGGAGGGCTTGAAGGACAGGGTTACAGGTTAAGACTGAATGAAATGAGGAAACAAACTATGTATGAAACGGGGATAGAACATCCTAGGTGCAGGCATAGCAAGTATAAAGGCCTAGAGGTTTCGCTGGTGTGTTCTAAGAATGGTAAAAATACATTCTAATTGCCAGTGATTTCCAGATGCTTCTTAAGAACTTGCTCTGGTTATGAACTCTGCAGAAAATTTAGCCTGGTTCTGAACTGTGTGAAGTCAGGGTGTGTTTTTGAACCAGTATACTGTCATACTGTCTTAACTTTGAACAGGCTAAACTCATTTTTTCTTTCTTGAAATTTTTCCCAAATAAAAGTCTTTGGAAATACTAAGAAAAAATTAATACAGCAAGGATTTGACTTCATTGCTTACTCCTGGAAATTCTGTAACTCCCCAGGAATATCTGTGGAGATTTTCCTCTAAAATATATTGCTCTCTAAAATGTTTCATGAACTCTCGGCAGTGGGTTAAATCTTGCCATCAGCGTGTCCAGGGAAGCCAGAGAAGCTTTTGTTAAGCCTGTTTATTTGTAGTAGGTGTTTGAATTTGACATTTGATTTGACTTACCATATTTTGGGAGACTGCAAATTAAGAAAGCATCTGAAATATGCAGAATATGTTATGCAGAAGCATACTTACAGATATATGGGTGGAATTAAAGGAAAAAGCTTTCAATAAAACTCTTATTTTTACTAGACATTTGAAAAGGCTTGATACTTTTCTAATGATCCACAGCCAGCTGATTTCAGTTCAGGAGGCTAAAGGGGATATAATAAGAAACCTGTTCTTGTAAAATTTTCAGTCTGCCTGAAACAAGTCTGAGCAGGAAATGTTTGTGAGAAACCTGTTCTCTCAGAGTCTTCCCTCCTGGTTCCTCATTTCAGGAGGCTTCTTCCACACCCAGATGATTATTTGAGAGGTTAGTGATTTTTTTCATCCATATTAAGACTATTAATAGAAAATAGGCAGGTGGGTCCAAGTTTTCAATACAGCCTAGTGACATAGCATTTCTTGTTTGCTCCTGATCAATTCAACATGATTTTGTCATTCTTGCAAGCTGACTTTGATATTCAAAACTTAGGAAAACTGTAAGCATTTCATGCCCCTCTCTCTATTGCAGACCCTGTTCAATGGCACTCCTCTCTAAGCTGTGAAAGCAGAAGCACATCTATCTTGTTCTCTACTATGTCTCTCCCTCAGAGAAATGCCTGCCACATGGAATGTGTCCAATGAAAATGTATTAAATATATGAATGACTAGTACATAACAACTGTCTGTGGTATCTAATTTGGAGAGCTCAAAACCCATACCAGGCTCTAGGAACTCTTTGCCCAGAATTCACCATCTCAAGTCTCCAGCATTTATGCAACTTTCATCCTACGAATAACTCAAATTAATTACTCTTAATAACCCTTAAGGTAAAGAGGTAGATACTTTTATAAAAATTATTTTTTAGATAAATCCATTAAAACAAAAGAATGTCACATGACGTGTTTGCAATCAGATTATTATTTTACTGCTAATTTTATGTTCATAAGAATTATATTACCAATAAGACTGGTAATAGTAATAACAATAAATAATCTTTAGTCCTTAAAATTTAAAACCATACACTATATTAGAACCAACTAAATATTAAGTACTATAATAGATGTTATGTTTGAATACAGAAGAATCTAAAGAAATAGATGTTTAATTCTGAGTCATTTAATAATAATAACAACATTTATTGAACACCTATCATGTGCCAAACACTGAACTAAACCTATACATTAAATAATTTAGTCCTCATAAAAGGCCTCTGAGCTAGTTACTACTGGTTTCCACATTTTACAAATGAGGAAGTTAAGGTTTGGGAAGATTAAGTAAATTGTCCATTTTCAAGCTAATAGGAAGTGATGAAAGTAGAAGCTGAACTTGCTTTCTGATATCACAGCCTACTCTTTTTCCTTGGACGTTTAACTTCATTGTTTGTTCTTTAAGTTTATATTCTAGTTGAGGATTCGGAACATACACATGAAATAGTACTTGCCAAACAATACATAAATGACCATAGTAACTATAATACAGATTTCCAAAACCCAAGAAGATATGCCCAACCAAAGAGGTAATTCACATTGGAAGCATTTCCTGAAGAGAGTGAGTTTGAATCCATATGGGAAACTAGGAAATAATTTTTGTATATGTGAATGTAAGAGATAGACTGAAACTAATTAGGTTAAAAGATAAGCCTTTACTTTTCAAATTTATAATTCTAGGCTCCTGGTTAGATAATAGTAACAACAATAACAAAAATAATACCACTTTATATTTGTATAACATGTAAGGGTTTAAGAAAACGCAATTTGATTTCATTTGTAGATTAATGATCCTTCATATGCTATGATCCTCTTTAATATTAGAAAAAAGCAACTAGAACAGCCTTCATGGTAAAGCTTGGAAAAGCACAGTATTTGAGAACCTTAACATTCAATATATGCTGAAGTAACGAGAACCATCCACAGTCTTGCCATGAATTCCTTTTAAATTGCTTTTGAAATTGTGAGAGTCAGCCTACAAATTCTTCCCTTCTCTACTCCACCCTTTCCCACCCCACCCAGTTCCCAGCACACACACAGTGCTGCTGAAAAGAAAGAAAAAAATCTCCACTCTATTGGTGTGGTTTCTATGATCATGGGCAGAACTGCTCAGAATATTCACCAACTGGATCCATCCTATGGGAGTATATCTTATCTGACTCGATTCAAGTCTGGTCTTTGCTAGTAGGAATTCCTTGTGTTAATTTCTATTTCTGTCATTGTCAAAGATGACACTTCCACTTCTCTATTTTATTTTTGCATCTTTCATATTTAAGAATTCAAATTTTGTATTTCCTTCAGAGGAGGTACATGTGTTTGTAATAAGGAAAGTCTCCAAATCATGAGGACTCCTTTTGTCTACTTTCCCCTTTTCAGAAAAGCATGTTAAATTAACTAAAGAGATAATTGGAGAAAAAGCAAGTTAGAATATTATAGAAAAGAATAAAATGATGAAACATATGTTTCATTTTATTTATTTTTATTTCATATATATGTGTATATATATGAGACAACGTCTCATTGTGTCACCCAGGCTGGAGTGCAACCATGTGATTATAGCTCACTGCAGCCTTGAACTCCTAGACTCAAGTGATCCTCTTGCCTCAGCCTCCTGAGCATATGAGACTATAAGTGTGTACCACCATGCCTGGTAATTTGTTGATTATTATTATTATTTGTAGAGATGAAGTCTCACTATATTTCCCAGGGTCTTTCCTTTTTTTTTTTTTTTTTTTTTTTTTTAAGCATGCTGATAGGATACAGATAGGAATCAAAGGGGCAACAGAGATTTGCCTTTACAATGATGTAAAATGCTACCAAACCTTCAATAATAATATTTAGGCATTAGTGGAATTGAGTGACAGTATAAACTATGTGTCATAGATGTGCATTAATCCATAGTAAGTCTTAGCATTTTTGTATATTTTACAATATATAGGAGAAAATAGATGTTTTTAAAGAGTATCTCCTGAAATTACAAAATAATAAAAAAAATTAAAAAGCAATTGTCTATCCATTCCTTCTATAAGACATAATGAATAAGAGCCTTGTGTGATGGCACAAAGCAAACCATCATTAGACAGGGGTGACAAGAAAGAAAAAAGTAGCTTTAAGCCAGAGGGAGAAAATAGTGAATGAGAAGACCAAGTTTTATTTATGGAATAGACTGGATTTATACCAGAAAAATTATTTGTTTTGATGTGAAAATCATACCTTTGGGTTAACACCTCTCTTAGTAATCTAGATTAATTTAATATCCATTTGTAATACATTTTAGTGCCCTTCATAAATGCTAAAAATAAGTGTATTTTCACATTTACTAGTGTGTGGTCCCCCATGGGAAGGAAATGGAAATAAATAGGGGGATTAAAAGTCACTTCTGGGTCACATGTTCCCCAATAACATTTTATTCTTGATCCTACATACCTACTGGTGTTCACAGAATAATAAAAAATAGACTCCAAATTCCTTTCTAATTCTAGATGCATTTTTTACCTTACATGTGGTATATTTAATAAACTTAAATATCAGAGCTATTCCACCTCTTAATATAATCTTTAAATTTGAACCTACATAGCAAGGTGGCCCTTTTCATGCAATAACAAAAATGAATATTGAATATATACTTATTCCCACTCAAAATTAAACTAAAATCAGTTGCATCAAGTTTTCAGTCATATTTGTGTCAAACATTTATGTTTTTCATAAAAGCAGTAAACAAAAAGTAAGGGTGCCAATGTTTCTTAACTAAAACCTTAAAATATTATCTTTATATTTGGGGAGATTTAGAACCTGAGAACAAGATTTCTGTGTATTTTAAAGTGAAGTCTATTTTCTCTTAACTGCCAAAAGAACTTATAATAAGGACTTACAAATTTAGGACAGATGGGCAGTGGATGGGTAGGTTAAGGCCATAAAAATGTTCATTAAATATTTTTTAATGAATGAAATTAGGTAATCTAAATTCATAACTGTGAGAAGTATTCTGAGCGGGAGGTAGTGCTGTAATAAGGGGATTTTAAATAGTTGGGGTGTCAGAGAAGTCTTCCTCAAGGAAGATGCCTAAATGAGATCTGCAAGTTGAATAAGACATAGGTGACGAGGTGTGTCCCTGACAGTGAAAACAGGAGTAGGAGAACAGTGAATAGAAACCAACAAAACTGGGACAAATGGGAAGCAGGGGCAGGGGATATAAGTGGAAAGCAGATCATACAGGCCCTTGTAGGCCACATGGAGAATTTATCTTTATCCTAAGGTAGGTGGCTTAATCGAACTTCCTGCCTTGCATTTTGAAAGAAGCACTCTAGCTGCTTTGTGGTGAATTGTAGCTAGTATGGGGTAGTTAGGTTAGAGGGAGGCAGTCTCAGCAGGCAATTATTAGGCAAGTCCAGGCAAGTGATATTGTGTCAGCGGTTAGTGGTAGTGGGTATGGAAAAAGTAAAGGGATTCGAAAGACCTATAAGAGATAGGTACATTGCCATGGCTAGATGATAGAGTGGTTATGAGCGCTCTCCTTCTTTATGTGTAAGTAATGAATTTACATATTATATATTACCCATATTCTCCATTGATATTATATATTATACACATATACTATGGATATATGTAGATAAATGTAAACATATGTGTAGGAGTATGTGTATACATACATATATATGTATATATTTCAGAGTAGTGCCTAATAAAAGATGCTCAAATGGAGCAATACTTTATGGCTAATTTCTCTTTTATAGCAAATCTTCACACTTTCTCTTATTTTTCCCTACTAAGTACAATAGTCAGGAATTTCATGTAAACAGAGAATATGGGATAATTGAGTGAAAATAGAAGGATACATTTTGTCTTTATTGAAATGATTTTGACCAGTTTAAGATAATTACAGCACACACATTATACTTTTCACACTGAATTATGCCAAGCTTCCCCAAACCACTAATCAAAGAAGTCATTTAAATAATGACTAAATTATGGTAATGAATTACAGTTAAAATGACAATAGAGAAGAATTAAAAGTAAAGAATGCTGAATAATGCTTAATTGTCATTATCAAGGTAAAGCACAAATGAAATAGGGTCAGCCTGAAGAATGATATTGGAAAAGTGACTGGGTTCTGGAATTGAGGCTTAAAGTTACTAAATTTTTTTGTTGAATTGATTTTTCCCTGTCATGATCATACCTTTCTTTTTGATGAATTTTGCAACTTTTATAATTCTGATTTGTGATATAGTTTTAAAAAGTGTAAATTATAATTAAAGTTTCCATGTGCTTCTCATACAAAGTTTTATTCAGCTAGCAGTTAAGTAAGTGATCACCTGTATGGTTTCTGCTACTGGATGTTTTATTGAAGAATTTTTTTGGGGGTAAATTTATATTTCTCTAGTACAGAGCTCATTGTTTATTGAATAATTGGAGGTGGGTTATATCTAGCTATAGGAGACACCAATGTTTATGAAATATGAGCACTTAGATCTTTTGCATAACATTTGGATATAAATGAAATTTCCTTTTGAAAATAATAAGCAATGGGAAATGGCATGCATTTTAAAGGATGAATTAAGTTGACACAAAGCACTAAGATGTGTTAAGATTTTATGGAATGATTTATTCAAGTAGGGCTTTGGTTGACTAAGGTGAACAGGTCTTGTCAACATCCCTGGTAAGTGTTTGGGATGTTTTGCTGTGGTATGTTTTCTAAATTGTATCACTACAGTTTCAAGACTCTAAATGAAGCAGTGTGTTGTTTATTACTGTAATACCTCAGCCTGCTCATAGCAGAAGGAACATTTTAAAACACATTACAAGTGCTCTCTCACTCAGTCTTTCATCTTTTGTCCATTATTAAAAACGACCTATAAGAAATCACATGGCAACCTAGAGTAGTTCAGGGAAATATTGAGCTTTGACTTTAAGTCTGTCTTCCTTGTAATTCAAATAGTCATTTTTATTTGATATGTTCTATCCTGAATGATTAAGTTGGCTTGAAATGTCTTTCTATATTACCATTAATATTTTTTGTTTGTTTCTGAAACAAATATGAAATGGAAATGTCATGGACAGGGAAATTTTAAATGGCTACTTCTATGACTCACAGCCATTTTAGCTTAGGCTTCCTATTTGCAATACCTTCATGACAGCAATGTTTCTTTCTGCCTTTTTGACAATATTATTTCTGGGAAATCAAGCTAATTTCTATTTTTCATTCCTTGTTGAAAGGATTACTCATATCCTCTTTATTACTACTCGTGTGTCCTTATCTCTGATTAAGATGGTCAATAATAATAATCCATGTCACTCTTTTGAAATTGTTTTTCCTTTAATGAATGCTATTAACTTTTTTCCCCGTTTAACTCCGTATATTGATTTTTGGTTCCAGTTCTACCACTTTTATGTACCTTTTCTTTTTTCCAATTCTTCTTTCACCTTGGAATATTCTTTGACTCTAAGAAGATAAATTAATTCAAGATTTTATATGTTTACAGTATTACTTATAAAACAATTTTTGTTACATTTTAAAAAGTTTTATAAAATATTTACAGACTCAATCACATGTCATTTTTTTACTAAGGTAGAGGTAATTGTCCTTATTTTATAGTTGAAAAAAACAGGGCTTAGAGAAATTAAGTAAGCGACTTACCCATAGTAATATTTTTGGAAAATGACAAAGTCAGGACATAAGCTAGGCAATATTATTATTATTATTATTATTATTATTTTTTGAGACGGAGTCTGGCTCTGTCGCCCAGGCTGGAGTGCAGTGGCCGGATCTCAGCTCACTGCAAGCTCCGCCTCCCGGGTTTACGCCATTCTCCTGCCTCAGCCTCCCGAGTAGCTGGGACTACAGGTGCCCGCCACGCCGCCCGGCTAGTTTTTTGTATTTTTTTTAGTAGAGATGGGGTTTCACTGTGTTAGCCAGGATGGTCTCGATCTCCTGACCTCGTGATCCGCCCATCTCGGCCTCCCAAAGTGCTGGGATTACAGGCTTGAGCCACCGCGCCCGGCCGGCAATATTATTACTTTAAAAGCATACAGCCTAATATTTAATAAATCAGATATGTGAAGCAATGCCCTTGGCATTGGGGATAGGGTAGAGTTAATTCCACAATTGGGTATTTTGACTCAATTTGTTTCCTTATAAATACAAAACCCAGATAATATTGCTTATGTAATCAGTTTATCAGGAGTTACAGGCATACATCATTTTATTATGCTTGATCTCATTGTGCTTTATAGATATGGTGTTTTGAAGTTTCATGCAACCCTCCTTGAGCAAGTCTATTGGTGTCATTTTTCCAAAGTATATGCTTACTTTCTGTCTCTGTGTCACATTTTAGTAATGCTCACAATATTTAAAACTTTTTCTCATTATCTGTTAGGGTGAGCTGTGATCAGTGACCTTTGATGTTATTCTTGCAATTGTTTTTGGGTGCCATGAACCATGGCCAAATAAGATAGTAAATTTAATCCATAAATGTTGTCTATGTTCTGACTGCTTCACTGACCAGCCATTCCCCTATTTCTTTCCCTCTCTTCAGGCCTCTCTATTTCCTAAGGCACAGCAATATTGATTTTAGGACAATGAAGAACCCCACAATGATTTCTAAGTGTTTAAGTGAAACGAAGAGTCATACATCTTTCAATTTAGGTGAAAAGTTAGAAATGATTAAGCTTAGTGAGAAAGGCATGTCCAAAACTGAAACAGGCTGATAGCTAGGCATATTGTGTCAAATGGTACCCAAGTTGTGGATGCAAAGGAAAAGTTTCTAAAGGAAAAGTGCTATTCTAGTGAACACCCAAATGATAGGAAAACAAAACATATTATTGCTGATATGGAAAAAGTTTTAATTGTCTGGAGAGAAGATCAAACCAGCCACAACATTCCCTTAAATCAAAATCTAATGCAGAGCAAGGCCCTAACTCTCTTCAATTCTGTGAAGGTGGACAGAGGTGAAATGGCTGCAGAAGAAAAATTGGAAGCTAGCTGGAAGTTGGAAGAAGAAAACTTCACAAACAAAAGTTGGTTTGTGAGGTCTGAAGGAAAGAAACCATTTCTGTAACATAAAAGTATAAGATAAAGCTGCAAATGCTGATGGAGAAGCTGCAGTAAGTTATCCAGAAGATTTAGCTAGCTAAGATCATTGGTGAAGATGGCTACACTAAACAATATATTTTCAATGTAGATTAAAAAACCTTGAAAGATGAAAAATCTTGAAAGAAGATGCCATCTAGGACTTTCCTAGATAGACAGAAGTAGAAGTTAGTGTTTGGCTTCTAAGTTTCAAAGACTGGCCCTCTTATTAGGGGCTAAAATGCAGCTGGTAACTTTAAGTTTAGGCTAATGCTCATTTAGCATTCTGAAAATCCTGGGGTCCTTAAAAATTAAGCTAAATTTACTCTGCCAGTGGTCTATAAATAACACAACAAAGCATGGATGACAGCACATTTATTTACAGCATGGTTCACTGAATATTTTAAGCCCACTGTTGAGACCTACTCCTCAGATAAAAGATTCCTTTCAATATATTATGACTCATTGACAATCCAGCTGGTCACTCAAGAGGTCTGATGGAGATGAACAAGGAGATTCCGGTTATTTTCCCGCCTGAGAACATAACATTTATTCTGCAGCCCATAGATCAAATAATAATTTCAATTTTCAAGTCTTACTATCTAAGAAATACATTTCACAAAACTATAGCTTCCTTGAGTGATTTATCTGATGTACCTAGGCAAAGTAAATTGAAAAACCTCTGGAAAGGATTCGCCATTCTAGATATCATTAAGAACATTTGTAATTCATGGGAAGAAGTAAAAATAGCAACATTAACATGTATTTGGAAGAGATTTATTCCAACCCTTATGAATGACTTTAAGGGGTACAAGACATCAGCAGAGGGAAGTAGTTGCGGATGTGGTAGAAATAGCAAGAAAATGAGAATGAGAAGTGGAGTCTGAAAATGTGACTGAATTGCTGCAATTTTGAATGGTCTAGGAGTTGCTTCTTGTGAATGAGCAAAGAAAGTGGTCCCTTGAGATGGAGTCTACACCTGAGGGAGATGCCGTGAAAATTGTTGAAATAACAACAAAGGATTTAGAATATTACATAAACTGACTTGACAAAGTAGCTGCATAGTTTAAGGAGACTGAATCCAATTTTGAAAGAAGCGTTATGGGGGTAAAATACTATCAAATAGCATCACATTCTACAGAGAAATCTCTTGTGAAAGGAATAGTCAATCTATGCAGCAAACTTCATTGTTGTCTGTCTTTAAGAAATTGCTACAGCCACCCTAGCCTGCAGCAACCACTACCCTGATCAGTGAGTAGGGATCAGCACTAAGGCAATACCCACCATGGGCAAAACAGTTAAGACTCACTGAAGGCTAAGATGATTGCTAGCATTTTTAGCAACAAAATATTTTTAAGATATTTACATGGTTTCTTTAGATATAATGCTATTGCACATTAAATAGACTACCATATAGTGTAAACATAACTTTTATGTGTGCAGAGAAACAAAAAAAAATTATGTGACTTGCTTTATTGTGATATTTGCTTTATTGCAGCTTTCTGGAACAGAACCCACAAGATCTCTGAGGTATGCCTATCCTTAATTTACCCTAATCATGGAGCTGCTTTTTATTTGTTTTAAAAGAAAGGAACATCATATTAACATGACCACTGAACTCATATAAATACAATATGTTCTTCAAATTTCTCTTCATGGAATAAGAATAGAGCTTGCAATTTTTTTTCTTTTTTTGTATTTAACTGATAGTGTTTACAGATAGCATTTAACTGATAGCATTTTCAGAACAGTTGGTTGAGTTGAGGGGTGCTGTGGCAACCATTATATGGAGTCAGGCTACTGATCTGTACACAGAATGGTCTCCCAGTCTTGGCCAACCTTTGAACCTCATGAGTGGGCCAGCTAATAGAACACGCCAAGAGGCCATAGTCTAGGTGCTGCTGGAGAGCTTATAGGGACTGCTGACGTTAATAATTATTCTGTTAACTTATATTGAGAAGTACTTCCTCTCTAAAACCTCTAACACAGAGCAAAAATTATAATATCTACATCATTTTAGTACATCCCACAAAATAGCAAGTCATGTGCTATATAAGTTAACTGTTCCATGTCCTCTAAGCACTTAGCTGGAAACTTGGTAACCCCCAAATATGCTGGAAAAGATTTTTTTCCCTGAACTTTTCTGTAAGAATTCTTAGAAGGTAGAGTGTCTGATTAATATTCTAGCATAGCAAGACAAGTTTAGAGTCTTTATTTGTGTGGAAAATTCTTAGAAGAAAATTGTCACAGAGATTTAACCCTTGGGATAGTATTTAGAGTGGAAACAAAATAATTACCTACAGTGTTAGAACATTTTCCTGATTTTAAGTTTCTTTGAAAATAATATATTTGGAGGTCAGTAAGTCAAAGACTTCTAAAAAATAATAGAGAGGACCCAAGTTTGATGCTCATTGGCTGTTGCCTACAATTTTAAACAAGATAGTGATTAAGTTCCGTACAAAAAATATAAAGCTGTATCATTAGAAGAAGCTTTGTCTTGGGTTTGTGAAATGTTTTGAAATAATTTTTGCAATGAGTAAATTAGTTTCATATTGGCATTGTGATATAAAGCCTTCTTTAAGACAAATAAGCAAACAAATAAACACATACCCCTGAGGCTTGATACATGTAAATGGTAATTAAAAAGATGCCTTCCGTTTAAATCGTATTTGGCCAGAGTAAAAGCCTGCAGTTCTACATATTTCCAGCAGGGGTCAATATGTTTTCATCATTACTGAATGCTCAGTGAGCAAGCAGCAGAAGTGTTGATCCTAATTGGAGCAGACACAAGGATCTTCTATAATCCTCTGACATCCTTTTCAAATAATAATTCTTAGGTGGGTGGTGGGCTGGTGGCTGCAATGCCAGTGCAGGCTTCTCTACAATGAAGCCTAACCATTGTCAATTATTTTTGATGTATGCTAGCTTAACTTAAGTCTGTTCTTCCTGGCTTTTCCAACCCACAGAAGGGTATTCTTCCTCCTAATTATTGTCACAGTATGCAGGATGGTCAGAACAAGTATGTTATTTTGGCTTAATGTGCTCTCCAAAACACATTCCCTTCCTTTCCAGTCTCTCTGTGCTCTTCCTACAAAGTACAAAGAGCAAGCATATACTTTCAGTCAAGTATCTGAGGAGTATTTTACTTATAACCTTAATTGCCATAGTCATTGGACTTTAACTCATTAAATGCCAGCATTTGGAGGTAACTGGAGATATGATAATGAGTATATATGATTATAGTTGCATATATATAGCTTCCAGTAGGTTAATAATTGGGACTAAATCCTCCTCCACCCACACACTTTCTAATAATTTGTTCAGGGGCTCTGCCAGCCAGTGATATTCAGGGAACAAATTGTCATCCTTTATGTGCATTTTAAAGACTGGCGTTTGCCAGAGTCTCACACTGTCATGCAGAAGCTTGAGTTCTCTGAGTCAAAGAGAAAAAAAACAAAACAAAACAATGTATGTCCTGTCCCACATTTGTAAGCTCGTATTTTACTCTCCTTGGCCCTGACTGCAGCCTTTTCTGCTGAGCGGGGAAGTGAATGTCTCCATGTAGAGACATTTTCAGAAATCCGATTCTGGAGAGCTGAGGAGTGCTGCGGCAGGAATGTATTACTGGGACACTTAGAAGGTGGTTAACTGCTTGAGTGCTGCTGCCTGCACTAGAGAGAGAAGGGAGGGACCGCAGTTGTAATATAGCTCCAGCGCCACTCAGCTTAGCCAAAGTGGGGTTTTAAAGTGGTGTCCTCATATATCTCTGTAGGTAGTGGGGGGTGTCTTTTGCAAGGTAAAACATGGGTAAAAGGTAAGGGTAGAGATAGCATGGCAAAAGCAGTAGTTATTTATCTTGAACTAGGTTCACAGGGATTGAGATAATTGTCCACTTGTATAGAGCTTGAGAAGCTCCTAAAAATAAATATTCTATCACAGATTTCAGTCAGATAGAAAGGAATACATTCATTCATACATGTAGGTACATTTTAAATATTCTCTTTAAAATTGTGGAGATTTCTTTTGCTTTCAGAGATTACCAGTACCGTTTAATGAATCAATAATGAAAACAAATTCATTTATCTCAGTTCTTTGCAAATCTTGCTTTAAAGTTCATAGTTAAGCAAAGCAAGTGATAAAATTCTTTGATGGGACTACTCCTTATCTCATTTACTTTAATTCTATGTTTACTTTAAAAACAAAACTTAAATACCTTCCTCAAATTTAGAGTAAGGTGTGAGGCATAAATACTGTAAGTTGATGGAGAGGACAGCAGTTATTTCAGCTTGGGTCTGACAGCCATCTGACAGGTGATACTCTATGTCTCTGACGGATAGTCAGGAGAAGCTGGGAGGAATTTTGAGCTCATTCTTGGCTGTTGCGCAGCAGATTAATTTATTTTTTTTTAAAAGGTTATCATTAGCATGAATGGAAAAATGGGTTGGATGCCTAATAATGCATCTCTGAAAAGAAGCATATATTTATTTAGTCAAGGCATATTTATTGAGTGCCTACTACATGCCAGACACTGATAGAACTATTGGGACTATATTGATGAATAAGATAGGCAAGGGCTGTATTCTCATGGGGCTTACATTCTGCTTGTTAAAATACACATGCTTTGAAAGTATATCAGTATATGTTCTAAAAAAAAAAAGCCTCAGTGCATTTTTATTTCCTCATTTCACACATTTTCTTCTTCATATTTAAAATGTAGGCTGAAACACTCCTTATATTCTTTGAAGGTGAAAAAAATATATCACTGCAGGGTGAACTACAGAATTTCAGTGACTACAGAAGTGCTTCAAAACCTAAATTGGGAACAGAGTGGATGTAAAATGGTTTACAAATAATTAGCCGATTAGGATGCTTTTTAGTTACTGTGTCCATTCATAAAACTGAGCAAAGTATGTCTGGAGCAGCTGACACCAGAGTTCAAGGTTGCCCATCTCCTCTGCAGGAGGTCGTGATAACTAAACATGACCATTTCTTGTTCTCACAGCATGGCTTCAGGAAAACCAAATGGTCTCTGCCCTCAGAGTCCTGACCTCATGAATTAGAAGAAGTGAAAGAAGATGGCTTCCAAATTATGTTTTAAAACTTGTGAGGATTTAAACTCTATCCATAGAACTTTCCATTAAACACTGAAGCATCCTTGAAACAGAATAAATTGATGTCTGTTTCATTTATTTATTCAAATATACCTCTATACTCAAAAAATAATCCCCTACTAGAATAATTTTTAAGAAAATATTTTTGAAAACTTAGATGAAACCATAATTTAAGCTATGATATCTCTATTTTGGCAAATGTTTCAAGGTGTCTGGAGGTGGGGCCTTGGGCATCTAGCCTCTATGTAATGGGCATGCCAATTTCTGCAAGCTTAACTTTGAATCGTTACTATCTACTCACTTGGAGAAGAAAAACTCCAGGACCAAAGATCAGACACAGTCTTTTCTTTTCTCTATGACTTTTGTTCTAACTTTCATTCCTCTCTGCTTTTCTTCTCAAAATATGTGATATCCAACATTTTCTTGTTCACAGTTACCTTGAATTAATAAATAATCACAAACTTTCAGATCCCTCTGCTTTGAAGACTTTTCCACTATAAGAAATCAGCCAAAATTTTTAAGAGTAATGTTGAAATTTTCTTTTGGAAGGTGTTAGAAAATGAGGTACTCCCTTACTTTTGAGACTCTTTTAAGAAAAGAGGTTATGATTTTCCTAAAGCACATTTTCTGTTTCTAGACTTATTACAAATCCTTGTTAGATAATGTACTCTTCACAATAAATAGAGAGTTTACTAACAGAGAAAATATTATTGCTTCTCTTAAGAGTTATCTTTCCCCTACCTCCTTCTCTTTCCCCCGGCCCTCTCCTCCCTCTCTCCCCCAACCCCCATCATTCTGTCTTGAAAAGATTGCCTTAATGTTTGGGCATTTATTATACATGAGTATTTCTCTATTTCTTACATGATTGTTGATTTTCTTGACTATTGCAAAGTTGTTAAAAGTTATAAATAGATTTTGAAATAAAAGGAGTTCGTTATGATAAGAGTTTTTCAGAAACTGCCCAGGCTGTAATTTTCTCAGGATGTTAAGATAAATGTTTAAGGAAATAATCGTTGCCAAAAATTATTCTGGTAGACAACTTTTTAGATAATTTTTGGTTTTCACTATAAGAAAATTTGCTTTTATTATAGTGAATTTCCTCCTTCTCTACTAGATGTGAGATACAAGTATACATAAATCTATGTATTCTATTGAGGCCCATTAACCTGAGGCAGTGGGCAGTAGCTCAGACCTTAGACTATATCTTGAAAATGTAGTATCTCCAAGTTCTAATTCCTCTTTTACATTGTTACTTGACCTTGAAGAAAAACACGTGAACTGTTTCCTTTTTTTCTTATTTACTAGGAAATTCAAACAAAATTTGGAAACTATCTGTAGCAATTATATGCCTCAGGAATGCATTTTGTGGCTTTCGTTTTGTAACTCTTTTACTTTTTAACCTTTTCTTCTTTCGATTTTATTTTTCCTGTTGAATTGTATATGTGTTCACATATACCATCTCAAATAATGTTAGAAAGAAATTAGGTTATAAGTAAGTAGATAAAATTATAGTTACGTTTATTGATGGCTTGCTACGTGTTAGATTTTCAGTTAAGCATTTTATACACACTACCACACATGATATATATAACAACCCCATCAGGTACCATATCAGTTAGAAATGCATTCATTTGCCAGTAGCTGAATATCTAGTGAATAGTAACCTAAACAAAGAAGGGAGTATTTATCTTTTAACATAACAAGAAGTCTAGAGAAAAGTAGCAGTTGACATTGATTTGAAAGCTCATTGGTGTCAGAACTAGCATCACTGAGGTTCATTTACTCTTTGCTTCAGGTACTTAAGATGGTTTCAGTAGCTCAGAACATTATGCCAATATTTAGCAAAAGAATAAGGTGGAAAGGTAGAAAAGTCATGTGTGTTGCTTTTATCAGGAAGCTTCTGCTTACATCTCATGGCCGGAAATGTGACACGTGGCCCCTTTTAGAACTTAGAAATAGCACTTCATGTCTAAAACACTAAAAGCAATGACAACAAAAGCCAAAATTGACAAATGGGATCTAATTAAACTAAAGAGCTTCTGCACAGCAAAAGAAACTACCATCAGAGTGAACAGGCAACCTACAGAATGGGAGAACATTTTTGCAATCTACTCATCTGACAAAGGGCTAATATCCAGAATCTACAAAGAACTCAAACGAACTTACAAGAAAAAAACAACCCCATCAAAAATTGGGCAAAGGATATGAACAGACACTTCTCAAAAGAAGACATTTATGCAGCCAACAGACACATGAAAAAATGCTCATCGTCACTGGCCATCAGAGAAATGCAAATCAAAACCGCAATGATATACCATTTCACACCAGTTAGAATGGTGATCATTAAAATGTCAGGAAACAACAGGTGCTGGAGAGGATGTGGAGAAACAGGAACACTTTTACACTGTTGGTGGGATTGTAAACTAGTTCAACCATTGTGGAAGACAGTGTGGCGATTCCTCAAGGATCTAGAACTAGAAATACCATTTGACCCAGCCATCCCATTACTGGGGATATACCCAAAGGATTATAAATCATGCTGCTATAAAGACACATGCACACATGTATGTTTATTGCGGCATTATTCGCAATAGCAAAGACTTGGAACCAACCCAAATGTCCATCAATGATAGACTGGATTAAGAAAATGTGGCACATATACAGCATGGAATACTATGAAGCCACAAAAAGGATGAGTTCATGTCCTTTGTAGGGACATGGATGAAGCTGGAAACCATCATTCTCAGCAAACTATCGCAAGGACAGAAAACCAAGCACCACATATTCTCACTCATAGGTGGGAGTTGAACAATTAGAGCACTTGGACACAGGAAAGGGAACATCACACGCTGGGGCCTGTTGTGGGGTCGGGGGAGGGGGGAGGGATAGCGTTAGGAGATATACCTAATGTAAATGACGAGTTAATGGGTGCAGCACACCAACATGGCACATGCATACATATGTAACAAACCTGCACGTTGTGCACATGTACCCTAGAACTTAAAGTATAATAATAATTAAAAAAAGAACTTAGAAATAGATGCTAGCAAAAGGGAAGTGATTTGACAGTGGATATGGAAAAGAATAAGTTTAAACATATTTAACAACTGCTACAGCACAGACACTAAGAAATTAGAATAGACACACTGGCTATAAATAATTGGTAGAAACTTATGAGTGAATGTATATGGAATATAAACCCTGAGTGCAGGATTAATCTGCAGCTATTTTTAGCCAATGTGCTACACTGTGTATCCCAAAATACATAATACTTTTAAAAATAATATACATGTATGCATACTGATATTATATGAGCCCTAATAAAACTCGACTTCCCAGGACACATTATGGTCTTGCTTGATACCTACTAAAATGAACTCACATAATCAATTCCAAAATATATTGAGGTAATTCAGCTTTTGATCATGGCAGAGCAGCTTGTACTGAACTAGCCCTGGCATAGATAACAATCATAAGTTCTGGGTAAACCTTAAATCACTAGTAACAACAAGTATTTGAAGACTGAAACTAGAGGGAAGCCAGCCTTTGAAGATAAGATGGTGCATTGCGTGAGAAGCAGTTCATATAAATCAACTCCAAGATGTCACAAAGGGTAAAATTAGGAAACAAAGACTTTAATGAGGTTATTAATTTGTTTAACGCTGGTAATCATTTCACTGGTACATGTATATCAAAACAGTGTGTGGTATGCTTTGAATATATTCAATAATAAAACAATTATAGTCATGTTTAACAAACAGGTAGGACATCACAGCCAATAATGAAGACTATAAATAAGAACCAAATGGAAATTTTCAAACTGAAAAGTTCAGTAACTGAGATTACAAATTTTAATGGAAGGCTTACAAGCATGTTGGAAACAGCAGAAGAAAGATTCAGTGAATACTGAAATACGTTGAAAGAAATTGTCCAATCTGAGAAACAAAGATTGAAGATAATGAACAGAACTTTATCACCTATGGAACAATAGGAGATATTCTAATATGTGTGCAATTAGAAAACTAGAAGTTAAGCAGAGAGAGAGAAAGGAAAAAAAAAGATAAGAACAAAAATAGTATTTGAATACATAATAACAGAAAAATCTCCAAATTTGGAGGAAAATGGAGGAAAAGTTAAGCAAGCACTATCCTATAAATTAAAACCCCACATGGGCCACCTGCCAGAAACCCATGTTTAAAGCAACCAAAGAAAAATGACAAATTTTATAGAGAGGCTGGTAATATGAATGATGGCTGATTTCTCAACAGAAATAATGACACCAAAAGACAATGGGGAAATGTCTTTAAAATGTTAAGAGAAAAAGTAAAAAAGAAGAGTCAACATAAAATTTTATTCCCAGTGAAAATATCCTTAACGAAACAAAGTGGAGTAAAGAACATTTTCAGATAAAGGAAAACAGGAAATTCATCACTAGTAGTCCTGTCTTGCAATAAATGCCAAAAAAATTCTTGAGGCTGAAGGAAAGTCACACTAGATGGAAATTCATATCTCTAGGAAGGAATGAAGAACATTAAATGGTAAATATAAAATATATTCTATCACTTAATGTCAGAATGACATAAATGTGTATTTTCCTAACAAAAAGACTCAGAATTACATAAAGCAAAGCTGACAAAACAAAGGGAAATAAAATTCACCATCATTATTAGATTTTAACATACTTTGGCATTAGTTTGGGTCTTGGAGAAATAGAATCCAAGGCAGGATTAGATTTACTGAGAAAGAGAGCAAAACAAGGAGGGTACAAGAAGAGAGGATGTAAGCCCAACACCTGTGGAAAGAGAGAGGCATGAAAGAGCACTGGATAGAAGAGTAATACAATACCGTTCAAGAAAGATTTGCCAGACAAATGAAGAGCTCTTGAGCCAAAGTTGCTCTTTGGAATAGTTCTCTGTCTTGCCAAAAAGGGCTTGTCTCAGTCCTCTCAATGTGCTTAGTAATCAGCTGTGAACAACCTGTAGAAGCAATTTTGATGACCTGCTGGAGGCTTAGTGTACACTAATGTGAGAGTGAGAAACTTTTGGAGGCTACACACTTTTCTAGGCTTCTCTTTAAACAGTACTGCCAGGTTCTCATGGGGGACTATCAGAGAAATATCCTTTCATGGCTCTGGCAGGGAGAAGGAAAGAGCCAACATTAAATATGCCCAAAGCCTTCATGAAAAGGTCCTTGGAAAAGGACTTTGCCAGAGTTCACTACTGAAACTTTTTCCTAGCTGAACTTCTCCGTATTCCCATTCCCTCCAGTCTTCTTGTCTCACCAGGGGAAAAGAAAAAGGAAGATAATAGTCAATAGGGTGTTAGGCTTAAAAAAGTAGATTGATAACACTACAACCAGGGAAGGGAGTACAGTGCAGGTAGAAAAAAACTATACCACTGGAGAGACTTTTCTGAAGATTATAACCTCAAGATACAGGCCCACTGGATGACTGAACTTTAACTGAGATATTATAGAATGTCTTCCCTCCTCAATGTCTTATTACCACATTAAAATGGCTCTAGTAACCATGGATTACAGTTGAAAGAGCTGCAAGACACAGTCTTTTTCTGAGCAGGAGTACATAAGGAAGCCCAAAATTAAAGGGGAGCCAAAAACAAGGACTCTAGATCCTTGCCCAGATCAGTGTTGTGGAGCTTTTCCCCTATGTTTTCTTCTAGTAGTTTTAGTTATAAATCTTATGTTTAAGTCTTTAATACATTTTTAGTTGATTTTCATGCTTCATAAATGTAACACAATTATAATTTTTCAATGAAAAATAATATTAATGAAAAAGGCATCAAAGGAATATATGTCAAAATAATTAATCTATGGCAAACCCACAGCCTACATCGTATTGAACAGGCAAAAGCTAGAAATAAAAAACACGTGAACAGAAACGAAGAATGCCTTTGATGGAAATATTAGCAGACTTGACATGGATGAGGAAGGAATTAATGATAATAAAGATAAGTAAATGAAAACTTCCCAAACTGTGATGCAATTAGACAAAAATAAAAGAACATCCAAACACTGAAAGACAATCTTAAAATGTATATCATATGTGTGATTAGAATACCAGAAGAAGAAAGAAAGAATGAAGTAGACAAAAATAGTTGATATAACAATGGCTGAGAACTTTTCAAAAATAATAACAAGCACCAAACTACAGACCCAAGAAGCTCAGAGAACACCAAATAAAATAATTCCCATAATATAAACAGAATCAGGAAAACCCTCAAATATACTCTGGCATATTATAGTCAAACTGCAGAAAATCAAATACAAAGAGATAATATTGAAGGAAACCACAGAAGAAAAATAACCTTACCTATAGAGAAACAGAGCAAAATTATAGTGGATTTCTTGTAACAATGTATTAAGTAAATACAGCATGTGGATAAATAAAATAAATAACAGCAGTATCATAAGACACAAGAGAGAGAAATTAGGAATACTCTGTTATAACATACACTATATGTAAAGTGCTATTGTGCTATTTGAATATGGATTTAGATAAGTCTAATATATATATTGCATATAGTAAACTCTAGGGCAACAATTAAATTTTAAAAATGTATAATTGATATATTCTAAGACACTAAAGTGTTCAATTAAAACCAGAGAAGATAGAAATGGTAGGGAATGGTGGTGGGGGAGGGACAAAGAGCAAATTAAATGCATCAAAAACAGTTACAAATATGGTGCATACTAATCCAAATACATTTTTAATCACTTATGTGAACAATCTACATACATCAGTTAAAAGAGATAGATGGACACAGTGGATTAAAAAACAAAACCCAATTATATTTTGTCTACCAGAAACCCACTTTAAATATAAAGATTCAACTAAGTTAAAAGTAAAGGGATAGGTTAAGGTATACCATGCTAACACTACTCAAAAGGAAGTTTTAAAAAGAAAAAAAAAAGCTGAAATTGCTATATCAATTTTAGACAAATGAGACTAAAGAACAAGAAGGATTATCAAGAATACAAAGGGAGATTATGTAATCATGAAGGAATCTATTTTCCAAGATGATCGAACAGTCCTAACTATCTGTGGACCTAACAACCAAGCTTTGCAATACAAGAGGCAAGAACTGATTGGGGCGGAGCAAGATGGCCGAATAGGAGCAGCTCCAGTCTTCAACTCCCAGCGTCAGCGACACAGAAGACCGGTGATTTCGGCATTTTCAACTGAGGTACTGGGTTCATCTCACTGGGGAGTGCCGGACGATCGGTACTGGTCAGCTGCTGCAGCCCGACCAGCGAGAGCTGAAGCAGGGCGAGGCAT
>NC_037672.1:102357193-102402620 GCF_003255815.1 Theropithecus gelada | reverse complement strand
AATGAGATCACTTGGACTCGGGAAGGGGAACATCACACACCGGGGCCTATCGTCGGGAAGGGGGAAGGGGGAGGGATTGCACTGGGAGTTATACCTGATGTAAATGACGAGTTGATGGGTGCAGCACACCAACAAGGCACAAGTATACATATGTAACAAACCTGCACGTTATGCACATGTACCCTACAACTTACAGTATAATAATAATAAATAAATTTAAAAAAAAAAAAAAAAAAAAAAGAGGCAAGAACTGAGAAGAGACATAGACTAATCATATATCCACGATTACAGTTGGAAACTCTTGTCTATATTTGATAGATTAAACAGGCAGAAAATCAGGAAAGATAGAAATAGCTGAAATAGCACTGTCAATCAACTTAATCTTTTCAACATATATAGAATATTTCATATAACAAGAGCAGATTACACATTTTCTAAATCCACCTGAACCATTCATCAAGATAGATCACATTCTGAACCAAAAAATACACTTTAACAAATTTAAAATAATAAAAATTATATAAAATACATTTTTTTCCAACCAGATGGAATGAAACTAAAAATTATTACCAGAAAGATATAGTTCAGTTTTGTTTTGTAATCCACTGTGGCAATCTCTGCCTTTTTGTGTTTTTTTTGTTTGTTTGTTTGTTTGTTTGTTTGTTTGTTTTTGAGATGGAGTCTCACTCTGTCACGCAGGCTGGAGTGCAGTGGTGCTATCTCGGCTGACTGCAGCCTTTGTCTCCTGGGTTCAAGCGATTCTCCTGCCTCAGCCTCCCAAGTAGCTGGGATTCAGACGCCCACCACCATGCCTGGTTAATTTTTGTATTTTTAGTAGAGACAGGGTTTCACCATGTTCACCAGACTGGTCTAGAGCTCCTGATCTCAAATGATCCACCTGCCTTGGCCTTCCAAAGTGCTGGTATTACAGGTATGAGCCACCACGCCCGGCCTGATCTCATTTAATCAATGTATGTAGACTGTTCATATATAAAGTGATTACAAATATAGTTGGATTAGTATGTACCATATTTGTAACTGTTTTCTACTCATTTAATTTGGTCTTTGTTCCCTCCCCCACTACCATTCCAAATTCTAAACTATTTGGAGATTAAGCCATAAACACTAAAGTAACATATGGGTTCAAGAAAAATTAGATATTAAAAATATTTTGAACTAAATGTAAAAATACATAACATTATAGCATGAAATACATATATTACAAAAGAAGAAAGGTCTAGAGTTAATATCAAACTAAATATCACTTTTGGAATCTAGGAAGAGGAAATTAAAGCCAAACAAAATAATGAAAGAAATAATAAAGATTAGAGAAAATAAAAAAAAAATAAATTTGGAGTTGGCTGAAAGAGTTCCCAATGGCCAAAGTTGGACCAATTTGAACAATAAAATATAGCAGTTATGCAGTTGTAAGGAATGAGATCACGTCCTTTGCAGGGACATGGATGAAACTGGAAGCCATCATCCTCAACAAACTAACACAGGAACAGAAAACGAAACACCACATGTTGTTACTCATAAGTGGGAGCTAAACAATGAGAACACATGGACACAGGGAGGGGAACAACATACACTGAGGTCTGTGCAGGGCGCGAGGGGAAAGAGAGAATCAGGATAAATAGTTAATGCATGCGGGACTTAATACCTAGGTGATGGGTTGATAGGTGCAGCAAACCACCATGGCACATGTTTACCTATGTAACAAACCTGCACATTCTGTACATGTATTCCAGAACTTAAAACTAAAAAATATATGTAGTAGTATTGGATTATAACTGAAAATACAAAATAAATATCTATAGGTTCACACTGATATATGAACCATATATCATAAATATAGAATAAATGGCACAAATAGACAATCTGTGTGGAACAATTTCAGATAATTTATTCACATACTTCATCCTCAAAGAAGTAGAGTATTACTTCCTATTCCTTAAGTGTGGGTTGGACACAGAGACTTTTCTTCCCAAATATTTTAGTATAAAAAAGAAAAAAAAAAAAAAAAAAAAAAAAGCTCTAGCTTGGCCAGGTAATCAAAGTAATCAATAGTAAGAAGTCATATTGATAGTATATACCTTTGATGTGATATGATAAGAATGTCATTTACCTCTGTAATCTCCCTCCTAAAATACCCATAACCCCAGATTATGATAAAAAATCCCGATTGATAGATATTCTACAAAATATCTGACCAATATTTCTCAAAATTGTCAAGATCGTCAAAAACAAGAAAAGTCTGAGAAATTGTCACAGCCAAGAAGACATCATGACTAAATGTAATATGATATCCTGAATGAAATCTTGGAATAAAAAAATAATATTAGGTAAATGTTTATGAAAAAATCTTTATGGGATTTAGTGAATTGTTTAATTTTGACATATGTAGCATATTAATGTAAGATATTAATAAAGGAAAATTACATATGGGATATATGGGTATTCTCATTATCTTCACAATTTTTTATAGTTTTAAACTATTTTATTTAAAGTTATTATTATTATATTTGAGACAAGTGTTTCGTGCTGTTGCCCAGGCTGGCGTGCAATGGCGCCATCTTAGCTCACTGCAGTGTCGACCTTCCAGGCTCAAACAATCTTCCCACTTCAGCTCCCAAGTAGCTGGGACTATAGACGCATGCCACATGCCTAGCTAGTTTTTAAATTTTTTGTAGAGACAGGAGTTTGCTATGTTGCCAGGGGTGGTCTCAAACACCTGGGCTGAAGAGATCCTCCCAGTTTGACTTCACAAAGTGTTGGGATTACAGATGTGAGCCACTGTGCCTGGCCTACACCTATGTTAAATAATTATTGTTTAAAAAGTCATAAGGAGCAGCTTGGAGGGCTTCCCATTGGCCAAACATGGAACAAATTATTATTAAAATACAAATGATATAATAGATATGATCCACTGAATAAAATAAGAATACATGAGTTCTTACTGATATAAACAACTAACCAACTGAGAGAGAAAGGAATCCTTTTACAGTAAAATATCAACTAATGTATGTAGAAGGAATTATGGAATTGGAATATTATCAATGGTTTCTAAAACTAGTGAATGAATGTTTGATGAGGAATAGGAAATTTACATGTTCTCAAATATTGCCCCACAAATGACTAATTAACTACAGTGGAAAAATTCTTAATTTTATAATTGAGAAACCTGCAGAAACCACCTTAACCACGAGACCAAAGTTAACATTGCCAATATTGGTCTGATCGCTATCATGTGCCTCCTGATGTGATATACTGGGAAGTATTCAGTATCATGTCCATGATACACCTGACAAACAAGAGTCATCTGAGTTTAACTATGTAGAAGCATCAGACAAACCCAAATTGATAGAAGTTCTACAAAAACAAGTCAAAAACAAGTCAGCACAGTAGTCCCCCCTTGTCTGCAGGTTTGCTTTGCCTGATGTCAGTTACCTGTTGTCAACTGCAGTCTGAAAGTATTATGGTATTTTGAGAAAGAAAGAGAAAGAGACCATGATCACATAACTTTTATTATAGTGTTATAATTGTTCTATTTTATTAGTAGTTATTATTGTTAATATCTTACTGTGCCTAATTTACAAATTAAACTTTATCATAGGTGTATATATATAGGAGAAAACATAAGGATTGGGCACTATTCATGGTTTCAGGCATTCACTGGGTGTCTGGGAAGGCCTCTCCCAAGGATAAAGTGGGACAACTATACTCTTAAAAGTATCAAGGTCAGGCTGGGCGTGTGACTCAGGCCTGTAATCCCAGCACTTTGGGAGACTGAGGCAGGTAGATCATTTGAGGGTAGGAGTTTGAGACCAGCCTGGCCAACATGGTGAAACCCTGTCTCTACTAAAAATAAATAAATAAAAACAATTAGCTGGGCATGGTGGTGGGTGCCTGTAATCCCAACTACTCAGGAGACTGGAGAGGCTGAGGCAGGAGAACTGCTTGAACCTGGGAGGCAGAGCTTGCAGTGAAGCTGAGATGGCACCTCTGCACTCCAGTCAGGGTGACAGAGTGAGACTCATCTCAGACAAACAAACTAACAAACACACACAAAGAAAGAATCTCATGACACTTAAAAACCTTTCTAAAATGTAGATATTCTCTATCCCGTGATCACAAACAGTATTTCACATTCTAATTGATATTGCCAGCTTCTCGGGAGGCCAAGGCAGGAGAATCATTTGAACCCTGGGAGCCGGAGGCTGCAGTAAGCCAGGATTGCACCAGTGAACCAGGATTGCACCACTGCATTCCAGGCTGGGTGACAGAGCGACTATCTCAAAAAAAAAAAAAAAAAAGTATTGAGGCCATAAACAAAGACAAACTGAAGAAACTGTTATGGGTTAAATGACACTAAAGAGATACAACTAACTGTAAGTCATGATACTACACTGGATCCTGGTCTGGAAAAAAATAGCTATTAAACATATTATTTTGATATATGATGAAGTTTGTGTATGGACTATGAATTAGACAGTAGTATGTTAAATGTGCTACTATGCTAAACATTCTGATTTTGATAATTGTACTATGGTTATGTAACAGAATGCCCTTTTTGGGGGAAATCACTGAAATATTTTAAGACAAAGAGGTACAATATCTTCAATCTATTCTCAAATGGTTCCAAAATATTATTCATATTTTTGTCTCTCATTCCATTCATCTATCTATCTATCATCAATCATCTATTGAGAAAATTATGAAGTAGATGACATTAAGAAATAGTGAATTTGGATAAAGAATGTATGGCAGTTCCTTGTGCCATTCTTGCAATGCTTCTGTAATTTGGAAATTATATAAGAATAAAAAGTCACAAAGTAAGTTCTGTAGGGACTCTGACCTTTAGGCACTTGGTACTCAAAATGTGGTCCAGGTACCGCTGGTATTGCCATAATCTGTGAGCATTTCTAAGTCCCTAGTCTCATGCCCCACCCATGATCAACTCTATCAGAATTAGCATTATAACAACATCTCCAGTTAATTTTAATACACATTAAAGACCAAACAGCTTGCTCTTTAAAACTTTATTTGTGTAAAAGTATTCAGCACCACCTGCACGTGCTGTAGAAATTCAGAATAGTTCATCATTAACCCTTTTGTATCACCAGACTGGCCCCACGGATGTTCCACCCCCATTGCCATTTCTCTTCTTAACTCATGTTCCTTTCTAGTGTACGTGCTACAATAATGCATTCAGACATGTTCCATTCAGTGCTCCATTTAATGTATCTCCTGCCTTTATCTATTCTAATTTAAGGCTCGGTTTGACCCTTACCTCACCCATAAACACTTTTTAAAAGTCCTTAGACATCTTTAAACTTTGATGACACTGTAAGTCTTAAGAAACAATTGGATCTTTTACTTTTTATTGTGTGCTATTTTATTGTTCTCTTGATGAATTCCAAATGGATTGTATGTGTCCTGCAGTTATGGATCAGATTTTATAAACTAGAACCTGTCCTTCTGGTTCTCCATTACAATTATCTCCACAATATGGTGTTTATTTTCTAGAGTATGAGGAAAAGCATTCATTAGAAAGAGAAAAAATATTAAAGCTTCTGGTTGTGTATCAAAAATGGAAAAAAGAATATATTTTATTAATATTTGATAAATAGATTGACATTATACATATAATTTATAGTTTTATAAAATATGTCTAGAGATATAAGTTCAATACTTTTTGCTGATATGGGTATGTAATTGAAAAAGTTTGGAGACCACTGCTTTAGAGTGCTATGGAAAATATTCACTACATACTTTACATACTTTGTATTACATTTAGTAATGAAAGGAACACTGAAGGAAGAGGCAATGGCAATCAGTGTTTGGCCTGAGTCCTCATTATGGATGCTTTGGGTTCAGAGACTAACCCATTCATTACTTGTTAGGAATATGGCTATGGATAATTATTAGATGAAAATTTACCAAAATTACTATAATAAATTAGTATTCAAATACCTATTTACCAGTGGCTTCTCATTTTATTAATACATTGGGCATCCTAGCACAACCTGGCATCGAATCAAATTAACTCAGAGATTTTCTGGTTGTAGGAAAGATAAAGCATTTTTTTGTAAAATGTTTTATCTAGTTTCATATTCAATTTTTATAAATGTTAGCTCTTAAAAATAATATGCTAGAGCTACTCTTGTTAAATTTTATTTGATGAAGTCCTGATGTAGCTCCTTTTTGACTAAGAGATATAAAGCAGAACTTCTGTCATTCTTGAAATCTAAAGACCCTTTGTTAGAGTAGATGGAAATAGCTAATTTGAGTGATTATATCTTTGAAATATTTGACATATTATTACTTTCAAGACACAAATTAACTTAGATTATTTCTAATTTTGAGGAGAAATTCTGATTTGGGACATCAACAAATTATGTTATTTGCACATGAATAGGTGCTTCCAGTTTTAAAGCTAGTTCTTTTAAGTAAACATTACAAATCAACATCTATCTTAGACTACTATCACATTTACACCCACTGTTGTTTCTTAGTGCATTTGGAAACTTTACATTTAAAGTTAAAATTAAATCAGTAATTTGAAAAGTAGTATCTAAAGATCTCAGTAGCTAAGTAAGTTTTGTTTCACCAGCTGTAGCTTAAGCTCAAAGTCCTATCTTGCTTTTCAGTTAGATCCCTACAGCCATGTTCCACAACTTCTCTCAATGTCCTGCATTTTAATCATTAAAAATAACACCTCTATGCGCGCGCACGCACACACACACACACACACACACACAGACACACACACAAACACACACCTGCATTCACCCTACCCCCAACAAGACAGGAATTCTGACATGCCTTTTACAAATACACTAAGTGATGCTATTCACTGAAGTTTGGCCCTGCTTAATCCAAGTTTCAAACATCACTTACGTGTTTGATTCAGGTAACTGAGGAGTTTAAAACTGGGTTTAAGAGCAGTTGAAAAAGCAATTATCTTTTATGAAATTTTCTGAAATAGCTGCTGTATCTCAAAAAAAAGAGAGAAAGTTCAAAGGTATTATTAGCTTTCTTGCATTTGAATATTTTGATTATAGTTGATAATTTTTTTCCTCATATGTGTTTATAATCTTGAAATCAGGGCTCTAACTCATCTGTTAATGTTTTTCAGGTATGTATATATATATGTTTGTGATTATATGTGTATGTTCATAATATGTGTGTATATATATGTCTGTAAATATATACACACACATATATCCATATATCCATATATGTATTCACATGACTGTCCAGTCGTGTGCCACTTAATGACAGGGATATGTTCTGAGAAATGCATTTGGTGATTTTGTCATCATGTGAACATCACTGAGTGTACCTTTATGAACCTAGATTGTATAGCCTACTATACACCTAGGCTATATGGTATAGCCTATTGCTTCTAGGCTACAAACCTATATACATGTTTCGATACTCAATACTATAGGCAGTTATAACATAATAATAAATATTTGTGTATCTGAACATAGAAAAAGTACAGTAAAAATATGGTATAAACAATGATACTCCTCTATAGGGCACTTAACATGAATGGAATTTGCAGGACTAGAAGTTTCTCTGGGTGAGTCAGTGAGTCAGTGGTGAGTGAATATAAAGGCCCAGGATGTTACCATATACTTCTGTAGACTTCAAAAATACTGTACACTTAGACTACATTAAATTCATTAAAAATTTCTTCAATAATAAATTAATCTTAGCTTACTCTAAATTTTTTACTTTACAAACTTTATTTTTTTCACTTCTTACTTTTTTGTAATAACAGCGTGAAACACAAACACATTTGTACAGCTATACAAAAGTATTTTCCTTGTATCCTTATTCTATAAGCTTTTTTCTATTTTAAAATTATTTTTATTTTTAACTTTCTAAACTTTTTTGTTAAGATCGAGACCATCCTGGCTAACATAGTGAAACCCCGTCTCTACTAAAAGAAATATAAAAAACTGGCTGGGCGAGGTGGCGGGCGCCTGTAGTCCCAGCTACTCGGGAGACTGAGGCAGGAGAATGGTGTGAACCTGGGAGGCGGAGCTTGCGGTGAGCTGAGATCCGGCCACTGCACTCCAGCCTGGGCGATAGAACGAGACTCCATCTCAAAAAAACAGAAACAAACAAACAAAAAAAACAAAACTAAGACACAAACGCACACATTAGCCTAGGCCTACATAGGATCAGAATCATCAATATCATTGTTGTCCACCTCCACATCTTGTCCCATTGGAAGGTCTTCAGGGGGGATAATGTGCATGGAGCTTTCATTTCCTAAAAGAATACCTTCTTCTGGAATACCTTCTGAAGAACCTGCCTGAGGCTGTTTTACAGTTAACTTTTGTTTTCAACAAGTAGAAGTATACTCTAAAGTACTGATTAAAAGTATAGCATAGTAAATACATAAACCAGTAACATAGTCATTTGTTGTCTTTATTAAGTAGTAGGTACTGTATGTAATTATACCTGATATACTCTTATATGACTGGCAGCACAATAGGTTTTTTTGCACCAGCTCCACCATAAACATGTGAATAGTGTGTTGTGCTACAATGTTACCATGCCTACCACTAGATAGGAATTTTTCAGCTCCATTATAATCTTATGGGATAGTTGTATATGTATCCATCATTGATGAAAACATTGCTATGGGGTGCCCGACTATATTCATAAAGTGTACATACACTTTCAAAATGAGTAAATGAAAGTATTATTCCCACAAAATGTCATTAATCCAGTGCATAGGTGCCAAATTAAAATCTCTTTTGGTATTGCCAACTTAAGGAAAACGTTAAGTTTTTGGAAATTTAGTTGTTTGCTTGTTTCTTTTCTTTCTTTTTTTTTTTTTTTTTGTAGTTTTAGAGGTAGGACTTCATTTTTATGAAAACTATTGCACTCTTGGTAATTGCCAAAAATACTCGAGTACTTAAAATTTTGGCTTCATTCTTTTTTTTTTTAATTTATTTTTTATGTTTTTGAGTTTATTTTATTGAGTTCCTAAATCCATAACTTTGAACTAGTGAACCACTACATAATGTGAACATCTTGTTTATTTTATTTTATTTTTTATTATGCTTTAAGTTCTAGGGTACATGTGGATAACATGCAGGTTTGTTACATATGTATACTTGTGCCATGTTGGTGTGCTGCACCCATCAACTCGTCAGCACCCATCAACTCGTCATTTACATCAGGTATAACTCCCAATGCAATCCCTCCCCCCTCCCCCCTCCCCATGATAGGCCCCGGTGTGTGATGTTCCCCTTCCCGAGTCCAAGTGATCTCATTGTTCAGTTCCCACCTATGAGTGAGAACATGCAGTGTTTGGTTTTCTGTTCTTGCGATAGTTTGCTGAGAATGATGGTTTCCAGCTGCATCCATGTCCCTACAAAGGACACAAACTCATCCTTTTTTATGGCTGCATAGTATTCCATGGTGTATATGTGCCACATTTTCTTAATCCAGTCTGTCACTGATGGACATTTGGGTTGATTCCAAGTCTTTGCTATTGTGAATAATGCCACAATAAACATACGTGTGCATGTGTCTTTATAGCAGCATGATTTATAATCCTTTGGGTATATCCCCAGTAATGGGATGGCTGGGTCATATGGTACATCTAGTTCTAGATCCTTGAGGAATCACCATACTGTTTTCCATAATGGTTGAACTAGTTTACAATCCCACCAACAGTGTAAAAGTGTTCCTATTTCTCCACATCCTCTCCAGCACCTGTTGTTTCCTGACTTTTTAATGATTGCCATTCTAACTGGTGTGAGATGGTATCTCATTGTGGTTTTGATTTGCATTTCTCTGATGTCCAGTAATGATGAGCATTTTTTCATGTGTCTGTTGGCTGTATGAATGTCTTCTTTTGAGAAATGTCTGTTCATATCCTTTGCCCACTTTTTGATGGGGTTGTTTGTTTTTTTTTCTTGTAAATTTGGTTGAGTTCTTTGTAGGTTCTGGATATTAGCCCTTTGTCAGATGAGTAGATTGCAAAAATGTTCTCCCATTCTGTAGGTTGCCTGTTCACTCTGATGGTAGTTTCTTTTGCTGTGCAGAAGCTCTTTAGTTTAATGAGATCCCATTTGTCAATTTTGGCTTTTGCTGCCATTGCTTTTGGTGTTTTAGACATGAAGTCCTTGCCCATGTCTATGTCCTGAATGGTATTACCTAGGTTTTCTTCTAGGGTTTTTATGGTATTAAGTCTAACATTTAAGTCTCTAATCCATTTTGAATTAATTTTCGTATAAGGAGTAAGGAAAGGATCCAGTTTCAGCTTTCTACTTATGGCTAGCCAATTTTCCCAGCACCATTTATTAAATAGGGAATCCTTTCCCCATTTCTTGTTTTTCTGAGGTTTGTCAAAGATCAGGTGGCTGTAGATGTGTGGTGTTATTTCTGAGGGCTCTGTTCTGTTCCATTGGTCTATATCTCTTGCACCTACAGGATAAATTCTGTTATGTGTTGGGTCATTCTGTCTTTCAAAAATAATTAGCAGTGGTAAATGTGACCCCAATGGTCACAGATGCCAAACTACTGCATTTCTGTTTTCAGTTCATACTGCGGAGTTATATGCACTCTGAAACCATATTGATTTGATGAATTTGTTAAGTCAACAAATATTTGTCAAGCAGAAACTCTATTAGGAACTGCATAATAATGGCTGTATTTTTGGATATATGTTTTATTACCGCATTTTCCCAGCTTTAAAATACTCTTTTAATATTTTTATTTAAAAAACTTTAATAAGTTTTTGCTTATTAAAGTAAAAATCTCTAAAATTAACCAAAGCTAAAATCCTCATTGACTCTCTTCATTTTATTTTTGTACTTTGAGAATCTCGTACTTCCTTGGGAACTCTTTATGCTTCAGTCAACCCCACCTATTCCCATTTCTGTTGAAGAATATTTCTCCTTTTCTATCTGTTTTTTGTGCTATTAAAAATTTTTTCTCTACCTGAGAAGAAGCCTAGAGAAAAAAATTTCAAGTGTTTATTAATCTGTATGCTAAGTTATATATTCACTGTGTCTGACATATTGTATGTTTGTATTGGGTAGAATGTGGGAATAGACTGGGAATATATAAAGATAAATAATATATGGCTGTGATCCTGTAGTACTTTATCTTCTGTAGGCAGAGTCAAAACTAAAGAATTACATTAAGAAACTCTATGAAAGTAGTAATAACAGAAATACAATGAATATAGCAGGAGAGAGCATAGGGACAGATAGTTTTGATGAGTAAAGAAGAAAATTAATTTGTATAAAAATATTTAAATATTTGAATGGCAACTATGTTAAAGATACTATATCTAGGAGCTGGGTATAGAGTGAAGAATGAGAATGTTCTCTGAATTTAGGGAGCACACTTTCTAGTGAGGGGACACTGACAATAAACGAGTAAGAAAGAGTAAACAAGGTATTTTAGACAATGGTAAGTCCCACTGAAGACAACAAAACAGGCAATATTGGAGAATGTCTGGGAGCTTCTTCAGGTAAGATGGCAGGGAGGGTGATATGGTTTGACTGTGTCCCCCATCCAAATCTCAAGTTGAATTTTATCTCCCAGACTTTCCATATTTCCACGTGTTGTAGGAGGGACCCAAGGGGAGGTAACTGATTCAAGGGGGCCTGTCTTTCCCATGCTATTCTCGTGATAGTGAATAAGTCTCGTGAGATCTGATGGGTTTATCAGGGGTTTCCACTTTTGCTTCCTCTTCATTTTCTCTTGCCACCACCTTGTAAGAAGTGCCTTTTGCCTCCTGCTATGATTCAGAGGCCTCCCCAGTCATGTGGAACTATAAGTAAAATTAAACCTCTTTTTCTTCCCAGTCTTGGGTATGTCTTTATCAGCAGCATGAAAATGAACTAATACAGTAAACTGGTACCAGTAGAGTGGGGCATTGCTGAAAAGATACCGGAAAATGTGGAAGTGACTTTGGAAATGGATAACAGGCAAAGAATGGAACAGTTCAAAGGGCTCAGAAGAAGGCAGGAAAATGTGGGAAAGTTTGGAACTTCCTAGAGACTTGTTGAATGGCTCTGCCCAAAATGCTGATAGTGATATGGATGACAAAATTCAGGCTGGGGTGGTCTCATATGGAGATGAAGAACTTGTTGGGAACTGGAGCAAAGGTGACTCTTGTTATGTTTTTTTGCAAAGAGACTGGCAGCATTTTGCCGCTGTCCTAGAGATTTGTGGAACTTTGATCTTGAGAGAGATGATTTAGAGTATCTGGCAGAAAACATTTCTAAGCAGCAAAGCATTTAAGAGGTGACTTGGGTGCTGTTAAAGGCATTCAGTTTTATAAGAGAAGCAGAGCATAAAAGTTTGGAAAATTTGCAGCCTGAGTATGTGATAGAAAAGAAAAACCCATTATCTGGGGAGAAATTCAAGCCAGCTGCAGAAATTTGCATAAGTAGCAAGAAGCCTAATGTTAATCCCCAAGACAATGGGGAAAATGTCTCTAGGCCATGTCAAAGACCTTCATGGCAGCCCCTCCCATCACAGGCCTGGAGACCTAGGAGGAAAAAGTGGTTTTGTGGGCTGGGCCCAGGGTCCCAATGCTGTGTGCAGCCTAGGGACTTGGTGTCCTATGTCCCAGTCACTCTAGCTGTGGCTGAAAGAGGCCAAGTGTACAGCTCGGGCTGTGGCTTCAGAGGCTGGAAACCCCAAGCCTTGGCAGCTTCCATGTGTTGTTGAGCCTCCAGTACACAGAAGTCAAGAACTGAGGTTTTGGAACCTCTGCCTAGATTTCCGAAAGTGTATGGAAATGCCTGAGCGCCCAGGCAAAAGTTTGCTATAGGGTGGGGTCCTCATGGGGAACCTCTCCTAGGGCAGTGCAGAAAGGAAATGTGAGGTCATAGCCCCCAAACAAAGTCCCTACTGGGGCACCACCTACTGGAGCTATAAGAAAAGGGCCACCATCCTCCAGACCCCAGAATACTAGATCCACTGACAGCTTGCTCTGTGTGCCTGGAAAAGTCGCAGACACTCAACAGCAGCCCATTAGAGCCAGGAGGGAGGCTGTACCGTGCAAACCCACAGGGGTGGAGCTGCCCTAAGACCATGAGAACCCACCTTTTAGATCAGCGTGACCTGGGTATGAGACCTGAAGTCAAAGGAGATCATTTCAAAGCTTTAAGATTTGACTGCTGCACTGGATTTCAGACTTGCTTGGGCCCTGTAACTCATTTGTGTTGGCTAATTTCTCCCATTTGGAACAGCTGTATTTACCCAATATCTGTACCCCCATTGTATCTAGGGAGTAACTAGCTTGCTTTTGATTTTATAGGCTCATAGGTGGAAGGGACTTGCCTTGTCTCAGATGAGACTTTGGACGGTGGACTTTTGGGTTAATGCTGAAATGAGTTAAGACTTTGGGGGACTATTGGGGAGGCATTATTGGTTTTGAAATGTGAGATGAGATTTGGATGGGCCAGGGACAGAATGATATGGTTTGACTGTGTCCCCACCCAACTCTCAACTCGAATTTTATCTCCCAGAATTCCCATGTGTTGTGGGAGGGATGCAGGGGGAGGTAATTGAATCATGGAGGCCAGTCTTTCCCATGCTATTCTCGTGATAGTGAGTAAGTCTCCTGAGATCCGATGGGTTTATCAGGAGTTTTTGCATTTGCTTCCTCCTCATTTTCTCTTGCCATCACCATGCATGAAGTGCCTTTCACCTCCTGCCAGGATTCTGAGGACCCTCCAGCCATGTGGAACTGTAAGTCCAATTAAATCTCTTTTTCTTCCCAATCTTTGGTATGTCTTTATTAGCAGCATGAAAACAAACTAATACAGAAGGCTTCATTTAGGAGGTGACATGAGAGCTATGAGTGAGTTGATATCATTTTATCTTTCCTTCTAAACCAGTTTTCCTCAAAACTAAGTTGGTATCTGGCCTCCCAGAATTGTTGCCCTATCTCCTAACATGTCTTCACTGTCAAGTTTCTGGAAAGTCTAGTTGAATCGGTTTATCCTCCATATTGATGATATAAACATCTGATTACTAGCCCAGGCCTGACTCCTGAACAACGCAGCAGAGATCCACTGGAATTATCCGCTTGGCTGTCCCAAAGGCAAATTGAATGTCACACTGCATAATATACTCTTCATCTTGTATAGTCCATCTTGGTTTTGGTTACCTACTACACAATTCTTCAAGTCATCTTTGACTTTCTCCCATCTAGTTTGTGATGAATACCTTTCAATTCTGTCTCTATCATATGATCTTCTTTTTTCTATGTTCCATTAACATTGACATGGCCTTTGTTCAGACACTTGTCATATCTCTCCCCGAGTCTACTAGAGCCTTCTGACCAATCTCTGCATTTTCAAGTATGCTCCCATACTCTTTTTATTTGCACTGAGGCAGATATAAAAGGAGTTATCTCCAGCCTGGGCGACAGAGCGAGACTCTGTCTCAAAAAAAAAAAAAAAAAAAAAAAAAAAGGAGTTATAATCCCAAACTCTTAAGCATATTTCCATTCTGCTTAAAATGCGTCAATGGCTCTCTTTGCCTCTAAGATGAAATTCAAACTCCTTAACATCACCATAAAGCATTTCATGTCCTGGGCCCTGTGTATTTCCCAGACACATGTTTCCATTCTTCCCCATTCTCCAATCCTGAACTCTGTGCAGTGATGAGCTGCAAGAGATGGTTTTTTTTTTTTAGTTCTTGTTCTAAACATGCAAGCTCTTTCTTCATTTCTTATTTTCAAATAACATATAATATCATAAATTCTATTTTAAACAATATTTACTTTGACCTCTATGGATACTAAAATTTGATATTTATGAAATGAAATTAATATACTCTAGGGTTTACTAAAGACTCTAATTTAGTATTTTATTGCAAAGTCTTGTTACCACTACTCATGTGCAGATTTAGACAGCATGTCCACATTTTGAGAAGTAGGCTCTATTAGTGGGTTGTCTTTGTTGTGAGTTAGTAGTGGTTTTCCAACAGCTGTGATTCTGACTTGGATTATCTTTACTGTAAGTTTTAGTATTCCTGTGGATTATTTTATTTAACTTACAGGGTTGTATTAGGCCATTTTTACATTTCTATAAAGGAATACCAGAGGCAGGGTAATTTATAAAGAAAAGTTTAATTGGCTCATTTTCTTCAGACTGTACAAGCATGGCACTGGCATTGGCTCAGCTTCTGGGGAGACCTCAGGGAGCTTTTACTCATGGTGGAAGGTGAAATGGAAGGAGGCACTGCACATGGTGAGAACAGGAGCAAGAGAGTGAGTGGGGGAAGATGCCACATACTTACGTACATAGATCTCACAAGAACTCACTATCACAAGGACAGCACCAAGGGGATGTCTCTGAAGTATTCATGAGAAATCTGACCCTGTGATCCAGTCACCTCCTACCAGGCCCTACCTTCAACCCTGGGGATTACAATTTAACATGAGATTTAAACATAACATCCAAACTATATCAAAGGTGTAGCAGAACAAATCTATATGGCTGATGGTTTTGTAAACACCAATTTCTAAGAGAGTTTAGACTATAGTTCATGTGTGAAATATTTATATTTTATTGCTAAAGTTAGTGTATATACATAGTTTATATGCTCTAAATTTATTTGTACAACGATTCTTCATCAGAATTCACTGCCTGTGAATGTGCGCTATTTAAATGATTTTCTAAGTGATACAATGTCTGCAAGCCGTATTGCAGACAAAAGTCTGATCTCCCTAATATATAGCTCCCATAAATAGCTCCCATAAATTGACAAAAAATAAAAAAGACCAATTACTGCATTAAAAAATGGATAATAGATATGAGCAAACATGTATGGATAAGGAAGTATAAGTGACTCATAAACATATAGTAAGACATATATAAATTAAACTATACTGAAACATTATGTATCAACCATAAAATTAGTAAAAGTTCTAATGCTCAGTAATATTTTCTGCTTTTGAGACCTTGGCATATACATTTGTGTAACCTGTATTTAAGGCAACTTGGTTATAAATATTAACATAACAGTACTTACATATTTTGATCTAGCAATTCACTTGGAAAACTATTCTGGATATACTTGCATATGTTGGAAATAATGTATATATAAGGCCATTAATATATATGTAGAGACTTTCACTGTATAGATTTGCATTAAAAAAGTAACTATATTTTAAAATTTATAAATCTTATGAGTTATTTATTAAAATTAATCTATAATAGTGTGTTCTTCTCTATGCATTATATCAAGCAGCTCATGTTTTATTATGTGATGTTTATCATTATCACATGATTAAGTTAGCGCATGTCAACTTTTTTCACTGTAAAGTTATTTTGTCTTTTGTAGTTAATAGTTGCTAGTAAGAGATACCTTGTGAAAAGGTAAATTCTGTTTCTCAAACTTTTGCCCACACATTTTGTCAACAATTTTTTGCCAAATCTGTAGATCTTGTCTGCAACAGTTTGGCACAGAAAATTGTGTGGTGTTTGCCTAATGTTGATTTTTTATTTTCTCTTTTTAATTCATTAAGTTGAATTTTATTGCAAGAGCTATTCTTTTTCTCATTTACTTAATTATTTATATAAATATATACTTATCATTTTATTTTATAGATTAAAATTCAATACCATCATTTGCTGCTCCAATCAATTCAGCATTGTTCATTAAGAGCATTAGATCATTTGGTCATAGGTCTGACTGGCCCCTGTATTCTTTCAAAATGCTCCCATCTTCTGAGCATTTTCTTACTTTCCCATACCACCAGATATTCCAGCATTACCTAGGATTTTCTCTGTCTCAGGCCTGGAATGAACTACTTCTTAAAGTGTCCCTAGAGGCATCATATTTTGTGCCAATCATGCAAGAAATGAGAAATATCATTCTAAGTGTGAGAAAACATTAGACAAAGCCATATTGAGGGAAATTCTACAAAATAACTGATTAGTACTCTTCAAATATGAAGTGAATAAAAAAACAAGGAAAGTCTGAGGAGCTGTTACAGACTGGAAGGTAGAAGGGGAAGTAACAACTCAGTGCAAGGTAGGATTCTGAATAAGATCCTGGAATAGAGACATTAGCGGAAAATTTGCTGAAATTGAAATAATATCTGTGGTTTAATTGATAATAATGTAACAGTCTTTATTTCCTGTTTTTCATAATTACAGTATAGTTATGTAAGATGTTAACATTGTGGAAAATGTGGTGAGAGATACAAGAAAACTCTTGTAGTTTCACAACTTTTCCATGTCTAAAATTAATTCAAGTAAAGAGTCAAAAATAGTAAATTAAAAAAGCATAACATTCATTAAAGTAGTCTGGAAAGCTCTCCAAAATATATTTTAATTTTGGGAAAGAAAAGTTCACCAACTGTATATATGTGTGGAAATATATCTGTTTGTGAATGCATATAATACCTTTGGAAGGATACACAGGAAACTAAATATATGTAACCTCTGTGGGGATATTGGGAGACAGGGAATAAAACTTAATTTTTTTTTGTTCTTTCTTTTTCAGTCATGTGCATGTATTACCTGTACAAAAGAGCAAAATTTAAAAAACTGGCATTATATTGCTAAAATAAGTATAAAGATGTACAGAGTTAATTTTAAATATGTAGATTATTATTTAAACATATAAATATATGTAGTGATATTATCATATTAATAAAAATAATACATGTTAACATTAAAAGTTTACTGAAACTTATTTATTTCATGTCTTTTGAATTTCTTAATCCCTTCTTTCCCTAAGGAGAGGAAATAGTTGTTTTAGAAGGACTGTAGGTCTTGGACTCCACCCAAGTGGCCTATAAATTGTAAAATGCTTGATTACCACTGATGTAAAGCTCTGCTTTCTCTCAACAATTGATTCTTTTTCACAGCTATTCTCTTGCCTAGAATGCCTTCCTGACCTTTTTATTACCTGGCTATCTCCTCTCCTTTGAAGCTTAACTTACATGTTCTCTTCCCCAGAAAGCTTTTTCTGATCCCTAAACCCCAAATTTGAGCTTGAAACCAATCTTATATGCTTCCATTATACTATGTGTTTATCTCTGTCACAACCTCCACTTTATTATAATTACTTATTTTTTGTCTCTTTCTTAGATTATATGCAATTTAAGGTAGTGATTAGATTATTATATTTGTATCTACCATTTATAATTCAGAGAATGACAGTCTTGCAATTAATATAAGTTTAAAATACAAATCTAGAAATCTCATGCTTCCTGGAATGAGCAGATCAAAACAGGGTTAAGTCATGTATAACAAAACAGAATGAAATCACACAGTCTAAGACCTGAAAACATTACACAAAATTTAAATAAAATAGTAGATAATAGCACTTGAAGTAATCTTGGTGATGAACAACCAGATCCCACTTTTTATACATATGACTTGCTATCTATGTTAGTTTCTTTGGACTTCATGAAACAGATTCAATCAGCAGAAGAAAAGCGTATTCTAACATTTCAGTCGGGGTGATAAGGGTGGAGCCACAGTGTGCAAATTAGAAGGCACCTGGACCAAATGTATGAATCCTGAAAGGTGCTCCTTTGTCCACGCCACCATAACACTAAATGTAGGCTGTGTATCACTGCTGTCTCCCAGCCTGGTCCTGACACTTCTGCAAAAGCACAGCCCTTAGAAACATTCACTGTGGTCCTAGACAAGAGACATTAGACCTCACAGGAACCTCAGAACAACTAAATGTACAGAAGGTAAGTTCGGATCCACTGTAGTACTGGGAACCCAGTAGTAAGAGTACTGGGTATCCTTCCAATAACACTCCCCATGATGTCTTGATCTGTATGTCTGTTTGGTTCCACTCTTATTACCAATAGTCTCCTTCTATTCTGTGTATATTAAAAACAAAAAGCAGGGCAAAAACATTATCTCACAGCTTCTTCTAAATAAATTTTGTGATTTATCCTGACTTTGACTTTGAAGATCCTCATGGCCTCTACTTAGGGTTTGTCTTTATATATATAGATTTTTCAGACTTAGTTCTCACTATCTCATTCTCTCTTTATTTTGCAGTTTTGTTTCTGGAGACATTTAATCAACCCTGCTCATTTATTGCGTGTGTATGTGAGTGTATGTGACTATGTTATGGATTCCTGGTTGTCTTATGAAATAGCTACTTTTGAATAGGTTAGGATTCCACATTTGATAGTCCCAGTTGTAGCTATATGAGAGGGTTGGGAAGTGAGGTAGGGCTTCTTTTGTTCAAAATATGACTTCCTAAATGTGACATAGCCTATATTTAGTGTTATGGTGGCCAGTATTCTGAAAAAAAAAAAAAATCAAAATCAGAAAATAAAATGGACAAAATTAAGATTACAGTTCTTTAGGTATTGCTGGTCTATAGAACAAAATCGAGTTGGAAATAAGGCAAAAATATGTTAGGTTTTAAAAGTCAAATTACATAGATGTTGCACTTGTTTGTTTATATACATAGTAAAATGAAAATCCTGGGGATCAATAACTGCCATGGATATGTTAAATTTAACACCTTATACATCACAGACATTCCATCAATATTGAACAAGTGTTTTAACAGCTGGAGCTATTTCACATGATGCATTTTTTTTTCCTCTTTTCCTGTTAGTTTTCTCAAGCTTTGCTTACAATACTTGTTTTAATAAATATTTCACATAAGTTTCTAGAACTCCAAATTTAATGTCTATGAAAACATCCTGATATTTAAACATCTGAACCTCATTTAAGGTATTTTTAGATAGTTATTAATTAATTTTTTCTTTGCAATGAAGTGATATTTTTTCAAAGTTATTGTTATTTGAAAATGCACAAACAAACCAAGATATTGGTGCTATTTTTCTCTGAAGATCTTAAGATTTCTTTCTACAGTTATTTAAAGAATATGCTAAATCATTCCTTTTCCTTCTTTTTCAACATCTGGGACATCATTCTTTTATGATAGACCTCAATAGGTATTCAATAATCTCTCTTTCTCACTCTCAATGTAGCATCAGAAGTATAGATATTGTTTGGGTTGGGTTCACGTCTATAATATAGTATATTTAAGGTGCTATAGAAAAAAAGTCCATATATGCAGATTTTTTAATTGCAACGTCAAGAAATGTAATTTCTTGTATAAATGAAAGTGATTCAAAGTTCACAGCCCCTAGCAAAAATTTTAGATGCTGTAAATAATGAAGATAAATCTTACAGACTTAGTGTGAAAAAAGTGATTCTTAAGTAGTAATGCTGTTTGCTGATTGCATACCAACAAGTTTAATCCACTTAAAAATGGTTATAGCTTCAGGCACCATTTCTATGCTATTGGTTTCCAATATCTGTTTTCAGTTGAACTCATTTTTCTAAACTTCAGGCCCATATAATCAAGTGCCTACTGGACATTTCTATTTGGATATTCTACAAAGAACTGAATAAAAATGTACCAACATATCCTTGTCAGTTTGCCATCTCATTTGCCTGGGTTCCTATTTTATTGAATGACATGGGCATCTACTTAGCTATTCAAAGCAGAAATTTACCATCTTCCTTTCTTTCATCCTCATATTGGATATGTCTCCCAAATAACCAAATCTTGATTTTTCTACCTGAAACATATTTCTTAAATACAAGTTTTCTATTTATTTTTATGTGTAGTCCTCAAAGTATCAATTTTCTTTCATTTTAAATACTGTAATTATTTTAACTTAAATACTGCAAGTAATGTCTCTAACCTCATTTTGTAAAGTTTTTTTCCTCTCTGAAGCCAGAGTGATTTTTCTAAGTTGTGAACCTGGGCATTTCTCTTTACTGCATACTCTTTAACAGGATCTCTCTCATCCTCACACTACATTTTAGCTTTCCTGAAATTTTTTTGTTTTACTGACTACACCACAGTCTCACACTTTGCTCAAGGCCTGTTCGCTTACTGCCTGTTTATCTGAGAAACACTTGCTTAGTTTCTTTGGCTAATCCTTACCAATGCTTTGGCCATCTGCTTCAAAGTTGAGTTATTTGTGTAGAATTCTTCAGTTTTACAAGGTTAAATATTTCACCTAGGAACTTCCAGACTGCTCTCTTATGATTTTGAACTAAAATTGTTTATACAATTGGCGTTTGCCTTGTAGGATATAAATGTTATGAGGATGGAAACCATATCTACTTTCTTCATCCTCTGAACTCCAACATCTACAAGAATTTCTGTACCTAGTAGGTTTCAATAGATGCTTGTTAAATGAATGAATGATGGAAAGTGTTCTGATTTAACATCTTAAATTTCATGATAGTATATGCTTAACTGATTATCAGATAACACGTCTTCCCATAATTGCTATGGAGAGGACACTATTTTTTTCACAATCCTAATGATTCTTGCCATGTGAACAATTCCTTTCGTGTAACAATCATGGCCTATCTTCCCATCATAACATGCTTTTTTTCTGGAGGGAGTGAGTGGGTTATGTGACTGCTATATTTTGGAGGAATAAGTTGAGTATGCTAGCTCAGTCATTTCTTGTTTGTCTTTCTCTTTGGGTCCAAACCTGTTTCCAGAGAGTATGCAGTCCGCTCTGCTTTTTTATGTGTGAGGTTGACAAAAGCAGGATCTCGTATAAGAAGGTCTACAATGACTTAGTGCTGCCTGTGTCCAGGTTGGTGCCTGTTAAAATCTAGGTTCACAAAAAGAAATTCTGCTTGCTACATATAAGTCTCATTTTCTCTTATCAGATTGTTTAGCATTAACAGCCATATTTGTATTAAGTTTTCTATTTCCCTTTTTCTCTTTTGTTTTTTAACTGGTTCAGAAAAAAAAAAAGAATGTTATTTATTGGGCCTCATTGCATCCCAACATTGTCACGATAGCATTACTGCATTCTAAGCTTATTTCATCCGTTTATTCATTTAGGCAACAAATACTTATTGTGTTACTACTATTTGCCAGGTAATCTCAAGGAAGATTAATTCTTCCACTTGAGCTTTAAAAACTGGAAATAGGCATTAGAGAGTTCATGATTCTATTTCCACTGGAATATAAACTTTATGTTGAAGTTGCGTTGGCTAGTATTGGAGTTCATATTCTAAATGAATTTCAAAGTATGTACAATTTAGTTTGAAAATATTCTGTTTGATTGTTCATCTTAGGGGACTAGTTTATGTATTTTTTCCTTTGCCATTGCTCTTCTTAATTCTTCTAGGTAAGTAGAATAAACTGTCCTTTAGGCTTCTAAATATTTCCAACATTGTATCTCTGCCTTCAATTAATTTAATTTGTACTTAAAGAATATCTAAAACTACATTTAAGCAAAAACAGTTTCCATGGAAACATCATAGACTATCTAAATTCAGGCTATGATGTAATCAACTAAAATGACTATCATACCTAAATTCTTGTTTATTTCATCTGTAGTATTTTTTATTTAAATCTATTATATCAAACACAGATTTTCCACATCTGAATTTAATTTGGAGTTATAGGACATTTTCTCATTGTTTCTATTTTAGAAACTTGTGTTGGATTTCACAGTATTTTAGAATTCACATTTCTGCTAGAGTTAAGATATCGACAGAATGGGCTGGATTATGTGGAATGTAACTATAGGATGTTGACCTAGTTTTACAAAATTATGGAAATTTTCTACCCATGCTGACAGAGTGTGGAATGTCATTGTAGTCAAAATATTATGGAAGAGTGAATCATACACACTAAATTGATTGTTAACTGTTTGACTTATTAACATCTTATATTATGAGGTCGTTGAGAATCTTGCCCTTGACTTTCTAAGGTACACAATCTAATAAGACTCTTTTTGACAGACACACACACACACACATACACACACAAATATATATATATATAAAAAAAATATATATATATATATATAACCACTTTTTGATTTAATTGCTTTTTCTTTAAGGAGTGGTTGTGAATAACTATTGTATATATACTGATATGCAATTGACATTATTGTGTAAAGCACTGTACTGTAATGGTGAAAAATGTCAAGATCTTTGCATTTGAGTTCAGATTTTAGATATTTGTTTGTGTAAGTCTTGCCTTTTGAGCCTGTAAACTCTGGAGGGATAATTTCAAAAGTGGCTTTTCTTTACTTATACAAAATTATTCTTCTTTTGCTTATTTTTTACTTTGTTTCTCACTTATGGCCTCAGTCAGAAACATAAAGATATGCAGGATAGACTATCCAGAGTATTTGTTTGTGGAAATAATGTAGTTATGTCCTAGAGCATAAATGAAATAAAGAGAAAGGAGAAAAAGTCATTATATACGTTAATACTGTCCCATATGCCTCATATAAGGCCCCAGAAGAGTTCAAAATGGTCAGGGCATTTATGGAGCTATAATTCAGTGGGAATGCTTTATAATAATTTCCCAAGATAGATCTAGTTGCTTTTTTCTCTCTACATTTATAGAAGATTACTCATTTTATAGCATATCATATATGTAATATGATTATATATGTAAATATCTCTTCTACAAGTCTCAAAGTTCGAAAAGGATAAGATGTTGCAACAGTGCAGTTATTAACATTGGCAACAGTTTCAGAGAGGTCAGATAAGGATGAAAATGCACTGAGTTTGAGAAATTTGGAGATTACAGGTGATATTTGTTAGAATAGATTCAGGGAGGTGTTGGGTATATTTCCTCAGCACTCAGGGTAAATACACCATTCCATGTACTCTATGCATAGAGAGCTTAATGTAAAATTAGGGGTTTACAGAACTTGTTGGAAGACTGATGGAATGAAGCTCAGGGAAGTTGCCACTGAGGATAAAGGAAGCTATTGCCCAAAAGTCAGAGAAATTGACTCTGAAGATCACAGTCTAATAAACTGAAGCAAATTATTTTCAAAAGTTGCTGGAAACTTGTAGATGTCTTAACAATCTGTGGGAAGCTCCCAGCAACTGTCTCAGTTTATGAAGAAGGTGAGTCTCAAGAGCTTCTCTGAAAGCCATGGTGACTCACCTCTCTATATCTCTCTCATATGTCAATTGCTTCTAGGGAATGTGGCTTCTGCTTCACTTCAGGCAAGTTCTCATCTGAATATCTCACATTGACAAGTTTTAACCTAGAACCAGGTTGTGAGGAATGAATGTCACAGGCTTTGATAAGAGTGATAGTAGTACTGAGTTAATAACAAACAGTCCAGGTCCAGAGTGTGAGCAAGAAAGGTTACCATGACTTAAGAAAATAAGTAGGTGAGAAAATAGATTTTATTTTCTTAAAAGAAAATTGATAGAGTAAGAATGAGGGATAATAGGACTTATTAGATGCCAGCAAATGATTTAGAATTTTTTTTTGCTTTTAAGGAGTGGTAATACCTGGCTAGATTTTATGCAGAAGGGAAGAAGCTAATAGAGAAGGACAGATGGTAGTGTGATAAAATGAGATGATTGTTAATGAGGCAAGGTTTCTGAAGGAGGTGGGAGAGGTTGAGAGCAATGCATGACTGGAGAGTTTAGTTTTGAATATGAGGCAGGACAAGGCATTCTATAAAACTGAAAATGAGACAGTGTGGTGCAAAAATAGATTAATTTATTGGATTCGGAGTGATGAATTGAGGGAATGTATGGGTGATGACCTCTATTTTCTCTGTGAAGTAGGAAGTAATGATGCCTGCTGAGAGGAGGTCTGGCAGGGGTTAATTTTGAGAAGAGTGGACCTGTTTGAAGTAATGCTGAGGGGAATGGAGACAAGAGTTATCCATGAACAAAGAAAAGATTGCTGCATTTACTGAAAGCCCAAAGAAGGCCAGAGCCCATACATGGGCAGTGACATCAGTCTGCATAGCTGCTGGATTTTCCTTACCCAAGCTTACCATCTTTGATGAATTTATAGCTCACTTGGGTTCCTCTTTTCTCTGATGTTAATGAGTGTCCTGTGCTTGGCTTCCTCTTGCACATTCCCCTGGACAGCCAAATTTGCCTATTTTGTCTATTTATGTCTTTTTTTTTTTTTTTTTAAAATACAGATGGGTCTTGCTACATTTCCAAGGCTGGCTAGAGAGACTTGACCCAGGTTTAGTGAGTTGCGGGGTATGTAACATAAAAACATAGAGAACTAGGGAGTTGGTGGGGAGTATCTGTGACAATGTTCTTGCAGTGATTGAATAAAGAGACTAGGCTGGGTAGGAAAGCAAATGAGGCCTGGAATGGGGGCTAATAAAGGGTAAAAATGAAGGGGAAAAGAGAATAAATGTCTTGAAAGATTTAAAAACAGACTTTATAGGAATAAAGGGGTGAGAAAACTAGAAAAAGAACCAACAGGAATTGTAGTCAAAGAGTGGATTATTAGAAATATTTTCAGAAATGTAGCACTTCTAGATAATAGAGAAAAAAGATTCCAATAATATCCATGAAATCAGCGAAGGACAGTAAAACTCAGAACGTCATAGAACCAAACAATATGGTGCTGGGCAGAGCCACAACTTACAGTTGTGTGCTATACCACTCCAATGTACATTACAATCATGGATTATTCCCACAAAGGTATGCATTGCACAGCTAGTGTGGCCAGCGATAGTGTTCCTGGACTGGGTGTTATTCATGTGGATCTTGTGTTCACACACTACCATGGTAGCTATTTCCTATTTCCGTAAGGTCCTTATAGTTACATAAGTGGGAAGATAGGTCAGTCTATGATTTGAGGCTCTTTGGAGAGAGAGAAAGAGAAATAAAATCCAATCGAGAGTTTTATAGCATAGTATGGTACCTTAGATATGAGAAACTTTTGACAGACAGAAAAAGCAAATAAATGCTTTATAAATGAGAGACCAATAAGAACAAAGGCCTAAAAACCAAAGATTGTTTTGGTTGTATAAACAATACATTTTGTACTTTTCAGAGCTGTTTAGAAGATAGACTTTACCATGATAAATGTTTCATGATAGTGGCCTTGGTATTATGATGAGAATAAAAATCCTGAGTAAGGGAGTCCATTGGCCCTTGGAAAATATATTCCAGTAAAGGGAAACAATTTTGGACCTCAAAGAGCGGGTCAGGGTAGGAAGTTATCTACTTTTAATGGATGAACAGAAGATACAAATCAGAGCCAGAAATTCTGTGCTGCTTTTATACAAAGTACAATTTAGATTTTAAAAAAGGAAATTGGATTTTAAAAATTAGTTTTCTTTATTACTAGAGAAAATCATTAGTATTTTCTAAGTATTTTAGCTTTATAAATATAAAAAACAAAAAAAAGGATAGATTGTACCAAGTACTTTCTTGTTTCACAATATTATTCTGATATATTCAGTGTTTCCTTCAGGGAAACAATTGTTTCTACAAATTATTTTTTTGTATTTATATTATACAGTATTCATTAAAATTATTGTATATAGTAAAATGAGTATCATTATTTTACTTTGTATGAAGACTTGGCTCCAAGGACCCCTGACAGATTTATAAAAATGCTGCACTAATTCCTATAATATCCTTATGTAAGAAGTAAATTTTATTAAGATTTTGTTGGTAGTAACTCTCAGAAGCAGTGAACTAGTCACCTATGTAAAAGCAATGCTATCAAAGGAAAGAAGATGCATGGCAGAAAAGAAGAAAGGGTTCTTTATGTTTCTGCCATTGAATTAACTATGATTAGCTGCTACAAGAAGTAAACTCTGATAGCTCAGTGACTAAAAACAGAAATTTATTTTTAGCTTCTCTGCAATCCTGTTGATGGTGAGGAGTGAGGAATTATGTGAGAGTGAAGTAGGCAGTGATGTAGGTACAGGAATTTCAGGAACCCTTATTATTTTCAATGTATGTCTTCTGAGGCTGACCTAGACATTGTCTTATTGACTACTGATGGCAGAGTTGAGGGATAGAGAATTATGCATGAGATTTTTATCAGTTATTCACTCTCCGTAGGCCAGAGCATAGTCACATGAGCACACCTACCTGCAAAGGAGACCAAGAAATGTAGCTGAATATCAGAAAGAAAGAGAAATGGGTTTGAGGGACAACTTGTCAGTTTCTGCTAAAAGCATTATTCAGCAGCACACAAAACATGCATGCTTTCTGATGTGAGATTATAAAATCTGACCTGAGTTTTTTTTAGCAGCTTTTTGACATTTTGACATAGGCTAAGGCACCGTGAAATTTTCCAGGAAATAGAGTTCCACAATAACACTTTCTGAAGTAAAAATACCTGGCATGACATAATTATTTGGGCCGTGTGTATATGATTGGATGCTGCAACTTTAAATGAATCCACAATAGTGAAAACAGAGAAGAAAGAAAGCATTCCCTCTCACCCACCACACACACATCCATTACAACACATAAATATTCTAAACACAATAATAATGCTGTCTCAGATACGGTAGAAGGAGGAGAACAACTAAGATTTGTTTGACTGTCTCACAAGAAAGTCAGCTTGGATCTGAATCAGGAAAGTAGAGACTAAGAATATTCTGATTACGAGGAACAGAAAAGTTCTGAGGAATGATTCCTATGTCATAGAAATGATATCTAAGGATAGAAACAGCACCTGGAAGAATATCTATATTACACAAACAGCAATTTCCAGTTTTGGTCACATGGGGTACTGTTGTCCTGGACTCCTTTTCCACTACCAACACATGAAAAGCATGAAAAAAGAGAGAATACAAACCACAATTTTAAAATATCTAGCCGAGAACAAAGAAATAAAAGGAAATCCCAAATGTTAGGGACAAAGATATAGTAAGCTCATCACTCATCAGTCATCAGGCATTTCTAGGTTGGACTTGGAAAATAGAGAGCACATAAATAATATCTAAAATATAGATTTTAATATTTAGATTTTAGATATTTATGTTTTGATATTACTTAAAAAGTGGCATTTTAATGTTCGTGTAGGAACAGAAGTTATGGCCTTGGGTCTGTATGAGAAGAGAATGAGATCCTGTGTAAAGCCTGGAAGCTGAAGTGGCTCTCCCTATGAAAAGGGAACTGTAAAACAATTCAACTGCCAGTCCAACTAAGTGGCAAAAATTTTCTGTTTAGGTCTCTGAGTATTTAAAAAAAAAAAATCTCCCATAAGAAGCCTGGGTCACACATAGTAAAGATCCCAAGTTGAAAAGTTAACAAAAATACCAGTCCCAGACTGGATTCTCACAGGATACCCTAGTGTGTGGAGAAATAATCCTCCTTGAAAATAAGCTCTTAAAATAAAATAACTTATGAACACAAAGAAGGAAACAACAGACACCAGCGTCTACTTGAGGGTGGAGGGTGGAAGGAGAGAGAGGAGCAGAAAATATGACTATTGGATACTAGGCTTAACACCTGGGTCATGTAATAATTATCAGCCAGGTCGGAGGTACAACAAATCCTCATGACATGAGTTTACATATGTAACAAACCTTCACATGTACCCCGAACCTAAAATAAAAGTTAAAAAAATAAGAAAATAAAATATCAATATTTTATTAAATATTTTATTAAATGTAAATGTCTAAGTATACTGACAAAAGACAAAGATTCACTGAGTGGATTAAAAATATGCCCTACTAGACATGCTATCTATAAGAAACTCACTTCAAATATAACAATACAGGCAAGTTGAAAGTGAAGGAAAGAAAAAGATGTATCATGTAAACACTAATCAAAGGAACACAGAGTTGTTCCATTTATATCAGGATAAGATAGACTTAAGAGCAGCTAAAATTATTAGGGACAGAAACAGATCTTATGTAATGTAAAAGGGTCAATCTACCCAAGAAGTCATAGCAACCCTAAATGTGTATGCACCAAACAACAGAGCTGTAAAATATATGAAGAAAAAACTAATAGAACTCAAAGGAGAAATTAACAAATCCACAAGTCTAATTGGAGACTTCAACAACTCTCTCTCTCTCTCAATAACTGATAGAAGAAGTAGACAGAAAATCAGCAGTGTTATAGGAAAACTCAACAACATCTCATATTTAGTCATTTATGGAACACTCCAAACATTCCACCGAACAGTAGATATACTTTCTTTTCAAGTGCTTTTATATACCTCAAGATAAACTGTATCCAGATCCATTAAACAAAGCTCAACAAATCTGAAAGAATTGAAACTGGAGAGAGCATGCACTCTGACTATAGTGACTCAAACTGGAAATGAATAGCAGAAAGAGAGAAGGAAAATGTAAATTCTTGAAAAGTAAACAACACAATTCTAAATAACAGGTCAAAGGAAAAAAAGAAAATGAGCTCCAAAACATAAATTACAAACTACACAAATGACTTACTCTGAGTTACCAGATCCAATAAAAAGCAGGATTAGCTCTCCAGATAATAGAAAAATCCGAAAGAATCTAAAAATAAGCGTTCATAAAGTGAGTAAAAAGTAAAGTGATAAAATGAAGGATAGAAAATATCATGAAAGACCAGAATACTGTTTGAAAATGAATTAAGAGATTTAAACAAACAGTAACATCTAAAGATAAATTTGGATTTTATTTGCATTGACACAGATGTCAGCAACTGAGTTAGATGAATATCCAAAGGATTATTGAACTAACCATATTTTTAGTTACTTTTTGTTTTTGACTCAATTATTTTTTAACTTTTATTTTAATTTCAGGAGTACATGTGCAGGTTTATTACATAGGTAAATGTGTGTCAAGAGGGTTTGTTGTACAGATTCTTTCATCACCCAGGTTTTAAGCCTTTTATCCATTAGTTCTTTTCCTGATCCTCTCCCTCCTCCCTCCCTTCACCCTCTGGTAGGCCCCAGTGCGTGTTGTTCCCCTCTATGTATCCATGTGTTCTCATAGTTAAAGCATATTCTTAATAAGAGTCCCAAAAAGGAGAGACAAGAGAAAAGAAGATAGAAGTCAAAAGACAAAGGCTTCAAAATACCCAGTAAAACATAAATCCTTAGATGGAGAGGAGCATGCCCGGTCTTTAAGCAGACTGAAGCACACTTGTCCACACAAACACAACCTAGTGAAATCATGATTACTGCATAAAGACATCTGAGACAAGGAGATCTTAAAAGCAATCAGAGAGAAAAGACAACATAATCAACATTCTCTCAGCAGTGGTTGCAAATGGATCTACCAAGCAACTGGAAGAACAATGGAAAGATATGGGCAATGCAGGACAGGCCTGAAGCAAAAGCAGATGGTTCCCAAAACTGCAGAGACTGACCCTCTCAACAAGAAAGTGGTATACTTTTTAAAAACACCATTAACTCAGCTCATTCTCCATTTTTGTGAGGGTTTTTTTTTTTTTTTTTTCTTTTACCATATGCTTGGCTTTTTTGGTTTTTTTTTTTTTTTTTAAGAAAATTAAGAAACCTGAGAAGTGCAGGATAACGCTGGATTTTTTTCCATTCAGGTGTTTTATATTCGCATACATGTTTTACTGTGAATTGTACACCATTTTTGAGTGTGTAGGATGAATCTACCAGAGCAGATGCTTTGTTAAATTTGTCTATGTGACTTTGATTACCGGATGTAGATGTATGTTACTTCATCTCACAGAGTTTCTAAATAGGCATGTAGCAAGAAACTACATTTTAAAATGGGGAATGTGTTAATTAAAACATTAACCCATTCTGTGTGTGTATGTGCATGCGTGTGCTTAGATTTATATCTTATGTTATTCCAGTAAGGATCTGAGATGATGTGAAAGAAAAATAAAACACTGAAACAATAAGGCCAAAAACCAACCAATGCAAGCGAAAAGCACTATTAATAACTCTGGAAAGAAACCATAGATATTAAGCAGAACACTGTAATTTCTTACTGCTAAGAATGCTAGTTCTATTTTTGTTGTTATCTAGAGATAGAGGGGCATTCAATTTCCAGATCACTCAACCACACATGTCATACATGCATTATTGTACATAGTTTTTCTACACCACCTCATTTCAGATAAAGTGATATTCAAGTATGTTAATTTTGGTTGACCAAGATCTATAATGTTTTAATTTTTATTTTATAATCCTAAACACTTGTGATGTTCCTCAGACTTACATTACATTCTAATTGTAGACTTTCAGAGTCTGTACTAAACTAACCTTCTCTATATTCTTTTTTGACAATTGCCTATCTTTTTTTTTCCCCACACATTGACTCTAGGAATACTCTTTAAAAAAGCCAGCTTAAATACAAACAAAAACAAAACAAATGCAAAGTAATTTTTCATATAAACTTCCACATAATGCTTTTCAGGTAGCTTGAATGCTTGACTTTGAATGCCAAGTTCCATATTTGTTTCTTATATAAAGTCTTCAAGACTATATCTACTTAGCTTCGCTTAATGTGACTATATTAGTTTTATAGATTTTATTTTTTCTTTTCTTGAAAACATAGAAATAAAAAATAGGAAAAAATAGAAATTAACAAATGGTTGCATGTTTACACAAATACATAATAAAGAGAAAATGATCCAACAGAAAAATTTATATAGAACAGGGAGTAGCCATTAAAAATTAATTAGTAAGGTTCTCTTTTTGTTTCCATTAGAAAGTAGAATTTTTTGTTAGATTAAGAAAACAGTTGCCTCGATGACAATTTTTTTTTTTAAAGTAAAATATTGATGGTTGGAACCTTGCTACTGAGCAATTCAGTAATATGGGTAGTAAAAATTTCAAAGACACTAACACATTCACATGTGGTAGTGATGTCAATAAACAAAGAAAACCTCAGCAAACTAATGAGTTGGTATAGAAGTATTAAATTAGCTTAATAAATGCATTTTATAATAGTTTTCCCCCAATCTATTAGCTCATTTAGAGGAATGTTATATAAGCACTTTGGAGAGAGAGAGAGAACTCATCTTAAGGATAGCTGGGAGTACGCATGCCCTACTACTGTCAGTAGATAAATGGTATTGATTGGCTGTTCATTCTTTCACTCACATAATCCACAGAAAATACTCCTATTGGCTTTATCTTTCTCAAGTTCCTTTTCCCAATTTAATGTTAAATTATAAGTCTTAAAATGGACAAATATTCTAAAATGAAATTGGGGTAATTAAAATATTAGTTTTTATTTTTAATATGTTGATATATTCTATTGTGATGTTCTGCAAATTTTTCACCTTATGGGGAATATTCTTTCCCAGTCGCATTTTTCAGATTTTCCAATGAAACTGACATTAAATAAAGAAAACTCTTCAGTTATCTTTTAAAATTCTAGGTGATAGATGATGGAGACTTGGAAGATTGAGGGGCTGTAAGGGGTAAGGATAATAAGAAATTAAATAACAGGTACAATGTATGTTATTTGACTGATGGATACCCTAAAAGCCCTGACTTGACCACCTCACAATCTATGTATTTAAAAAACTGCACATATATCACATAAATTTATGCAAAAAAATTCTAGGAACACAATATCTCCTTTAGGAAATTCCATTGCAACTTCTTCTATCTGTTAATAGAAAAAAATATGAAGCTAGTCATTGTGACAAGCTAATACAGTTTATTATTTCTTCATTAATTTCTGTCCTGTACATGAACATTTATAGTCTAATATTATTTTCATCAACTTTCAGGTATTTGACCTAAATATGAAGCATTCTTTAATTTAAAAATTCCCAGATTAAGTCTGAACAATTTAATTCAATCAGTATTTATTAGGTTTCCAATTTGTGCATGATATTTAAGAGATATACAAATAAATAAAATGTTTGCTGATGTCAAAAAAATTTTACTTGCTTTTATACATACATATTTTTGTAGTCGATAATGGTTTTACTATCTTTGAATTCTGCAATATGTCTGCTGCAAAAACTTGTAAATGACTTCTCTGTATTGTAGTGAGAGAGTTTTTAAAAGCCCGTTGCTTTTGGTGGGAAACAACATGTCTCTAAGACAGATGCTATCAGGAATCTTTTCTTGCATTTCTCAGAGATATTTACATGATGTTTACTTCCTGTGTGATATTATCAATTTCTGTACTGCTTTCAGTAGTAGTTAAGGTTAAATACTATTCATTTTCTGTTTCCCTGTGGTTTGACTGTGTAACTCTTTCATGTTTTCTTATATTCACATTACCATTTTACTATATAAGGAATCCTGAAAAAGTTTAGAGGGCCTAAAGTGATGCTTCAATAAACAGATTTTACTTTAGTCTGTTATTTTCCCTGTCATTTCCCCAACCTCACTTTTGTGGTTCCCTTTCCTCAGGCAAGCACTCTTGTATAATAGATATCTGCTCTGAAATCCCAACAATATGAGAGGCAAAAAAAACACAAAGAAGGTGTTAGCATCACACACTGGGCCTGTTGGGGGATGGGAGGCAAGGTAGGGAGAGCATTACGACAAATACCTAATGCATGTAAGGCTTAAAATGTAGATGACAGGTTGATAGGTGCAGCAAACCACCATGGCACACATACACCTATGTAACTAACCTGCATATTCTGCACTTGTATCCTAGAACTTACAATTTTTTTAAAAGAAGCATATGTGCTAAGACAGAATTGCAGAGAGATACCGCTTCTAGGTCTTTGAATTGTGAATTCTCTGACACAAAATATACAACAAAGAAAAATAATCAGTACAAATCCAAAAAGTTATCAAGTTATGATTTTTAAAAAATCTTAGGAAAATTACAGAAATGATTACATTTGCCTCCACTGTGATGGATGCCTTGGCTTTAACAAAGTTTAAGAAGACAAGGGACTGTCTCTCTATGACTTTTGAGTTTTACTTTGTGCTAAATTTGAATGAATTATTTCAAAATTCTGTAGTTGTTCCATCAAATTCCAAAGTTTGGCTTAGGTTTGGTGGCTAAATAATTGATAACGCCTTGCCTTCTCGATTTTTTTTTTTTTTAATTTGTGTAAATTTAAGCTAGTGCAAGTGCCAAGTGCAATGTTGTTATATGCATATGTTGTGTAGTGGTGAAGTCTTGGCTTTATTGTATCGACCATCTGAATAGTGTACATTGTACCCATTATGTAATTTCTCATCAATTTCTCCCTTACCCCTCCCCCACTTCCAAGTCTCCAATGTCTGTCATTCTCTTCTTTGTTCATGTGTACACATTATTTAGCTCCCACTAATAAAAGAAAACTTGGTATTTTAAAAAAATAATGAGTTACCACATTATTTCCATTAGAATTGCTAAAATTAACAAGACTGACAAAGTCAAGTCTATTTGAAGATGTGATGTAACTGAGACCCTACGCATAGATTGTGGGTAACCCAAATGTTACAATTGCTTTGACAAACAGTAGAAATTTGCTCAAGAGAAATGAAAACATAGGTCCACACAAAGACTTGTATACTAATGTTCACAGAAGCTTTATTTACAGCAGCTCCAAACTTGGTCAACTCCAAATATATATCAGCAGGTTAATGGACAAATTGTGTTATATCCATACCGTGGAATACTATTTTATACCATTAGCCTCAATATTATGCAATATTGTTTATACTATTTGGCTATAAGAAGTAAACTACTGATATACTCAGTAACATGGATGAAGCAAAGTCATTGTGCTGAGTCACAGAGACAGTCTAATATAGAAGATAGTTTATGATTCAATTTTATGCAATAGAGAGACAAATATAGCCCATTGTTACTAAAAGGAAATCAGTACCATAGTTGTCTGTAGCCAGAGTTTAAATGGGAACCTGATTGCAAAGAATAATAGAGAAATTTGGAGGGGGAAGTAATAATGTTTTTATTACTTGACTGGACTGCTATTTCAGTGCATATATTTGTCAAAATTCATCCCATGTACATTTAAAATGAGTTTATTTTATTTATACTTAAATGAAGTTGTTTTTAAATACAACTCTTACAAACCTAAAATAAGAAGTTCAAGTAACAGTGTTAGATGAAAGTGGTCGGAGCTGCCTTCTCTTTTTTATTCTAGTAATGCGTAATGGTGTTTGCCTATTATGATTGGATATGGACCCTGACAATGATACATACAACTTATTCCAATGAGATATTCAAAAATTTGTCTTTATGTGTATGTATACAATGTGTGTATTTGTATCAAAGTGTGTGTGTGTGTGTGTGTGTATATATATATATGCACTTTAAAAATGTGTGACCAGGCAAAGTTTGTCAATGTTCATCGTAATAGAAGTTTAATTTCAATAAATAGTGAACAGGTGTGAAGACAATGTGTGATATCAGGAGCAATGAAGAGGAGAGCAGGATACTTTGCATAGGAGGCTGTGGATGCAGCTTGTGTTATTATATAGGAGTAATGTAGGGGCAATAGACAAGTTTTTGAGGGTGTCTGCTGGTAATGTAGCACCTTTGAATGTTGGTTTTAGAGCCTGTATCTCTGTCATAGGGCTCCAAGTCCCACCAGTAAGCTGATTTAGATGGTTAGCCTACTTCGATGCGAGCTGGGAACTTTACCTTCTCAGGAATCACTCTCCCTCTCATCTTTGTTCTTCCTGTCTTTATTTTATTTATGCTAGAATGCGTGGCCATCCTATCTAGTGTCATATCAGTCAAGGAAACAGCACCTCTTCCTACTTATACTAACAACTTTCTCTCACTTTTTATTAAATAGTTTCTTAATGTCTGAAAGATAACTTCTGTGGAAGAAGATCTCCCATGATCATGCAAGGTATTTTCAGAGACCCGTCTCTGGGTGTTTTCTGTAAGCCCCCCCTTTTTTTTTCTAGTACCAATTCTTATTTGCCCAGTATACATGACTCTTCTCCTATATTAAACAAATGAAAAACGCAGAATGAAAAAGTCTAAGAACCACTTCAGACTTCTGTTCTCTGTACTCGCTGCTTCCCCTTTTCATGTGCCCTGTCCCCAGCCACTGTTTCATACCTTCTGTTCCTTTTAAGTTCCAAAGTAGACCTCATCAGTCTTGTTTCTGTAGTACTCCTTGTCCTCAACTTCACCTCACTGCTCTTGCAAATCCTCTGACATGCACCCATGCGATTTGGTTTCCTGGGAAACAAACTTGCTTATTCCTTGAAAGCTTCAGTTACTCATATTTATACAGTGACTATCATTCTCACTTTTTATAGACTATATCTTCATTGGCTCTACATAAGCAAATAATTGAGAGCCGAAGCAGTTTCTCCTTACAACACTCAACACATTAGCTGTAGCTAAAGGCATTTGGAATGACCTGTAACCTTGTCTTAATACCTTTCTCTTTCTACTTAATACTATAAGGATATCAGAAAAAGAGTTAGTTGTCACTTGTATTTTTTCATTTCTTGTAAAAGATAACTTACTTTTCTTGTTCATGTCATTACCCTCTGAGGAACCTTCATTTTCTTGTGTTCCCTATTGTCTTAGTTAATCTGTGCTTCTATAACAAAATATCTGACTCTGGGTGATTTATAAAGAATAGAAATTTATTTCTCACTCTCTAGAGGCTGAGAAGTCCAAGATCATGGTGCTGACAGGTTTTGTGTCTGTTGAGGGCTTCCCTCTCTGCTTCAAGATGGCACTGTTTCTGTGTACTCATGTGACAGAAGGTGGAAGGGCAAAGGAATGAATATCAGATGATGCCTCTTTTATAAGGCATTAATCCCATTCATAATGACAGAGCCCTCATGATCTAATCCTCTCCTAAAGTCCATACCTTCTAATATATCACTAAGTTTCTTCTTTTTTTTCATTATACTTCAAGTTCTGGGATACATGTGCAGAACATGCAGGTTTGTTACATAGGTATACAAATGCCATGGTGGTTTGCTGCACCCATCAACCTGTCATCTGGGTTTTAAGCCCCCCATGCATTAGATATTTGTCCTAACGCTATCCCTCACATTGCTCCCCACCCCCTAATAGGCCCCAGTGTGTGATGTTCCCCTCCCTGTGTCCATGTATTTTCATTGTTCAACTCTCACTAATGAGTGAGAATATGTCGTATTTGGTTTTCTGTTCCTGTGTTAGTTTGTTGAGAATGATGGTTTCCAGCTTCATTCATGTCCCTGCAAAGGACATGAAATCATTTTTTTTTTATGTCTGCATGGTATTCCATGGTGTATATGTGCCACATTTTCTTTATCCAGTCTATCATTAGGCATTTGGGTTGGTTCCAAGTCTTTGCTATTGTAAGTAATGCTGCAATAAACATATGTGTGCATGCATCTTTATAGTAGAATAATTTATAATCCTTTGGATATATATCTAGTAATGGTATTACTAGGTCAAATGGTATTTCTGGTTCTAGATCCTTGAGGAATTACCACACTGTCTTCCACTCTTCCACAATGGTTGAACTAATTTGCACTCCCACCAACAGTGTAAAAGTGTTTCCATTTCTCTACATCCTCTCCAGCATCTGTTTCCTGACATTTTTTTTTTTTTTTTTTTTTTAAAGATAGAGTTTCGCTCTGTCTCCCAGGCTGGAGTGCAGTGGCATGATCTTGGCTCACTGCAACCTCTGCCTCCCAGGTTCAAGCAATTCTCCCTGCCTCAGCCTCCCAAGTAGCTGGGATTACAGGTGTGTGCCACCATGCCCAGCTAATTTTTGTAATTTTAGTAGAGATGGGGTTTCACCAAGTTGGTCAGGCTGGTCTTGAACTCCTGACCTCTGGTGATCTGCCTGCCTCTGCCTCCCAAAGTGCTGTGGATACAGGCATAAGCCATCATACCTGGCCTGTTTCCTGACCTTTTAATGATCATCATTCTAACTGGCATGAGATGGTATCTCATTGTGGTTTTGATTTGCAATTCTCTAATTACCAGTGATGATAAGCTTTTTTTAGTATGTTTGTTGGACACATAAATGTCTTCTTTTGAGAAGTGTCTGCTCATATCCTTTGCCCACCTTTTGATAGGGTTGCTTTTTTTCTTGTAAATTTGTTTAAGTTGCTTGTAGATTCTGGATATTAGCCCTTTGTCAAATGGATAGATTGCAAAAATTTTCTCCCATTCTGTAGGTTGCCTGTTTTCTCTGATGATAGGTCCTTTTGCTGTGCAGAAGCGCTTTAGTTTAATTAGATCCCATCTGTCAATTTTGGCTTTTGTTGCAATTGCTTTGGTGTTTTAGTCATGAAGTCTTTGCCTATGCCTATGTCCTGAATGGTATTGCCTAGGTTTTCTTCTAGGGTTTTTATGGTTTTAGGTCTTACATTAAGTCTTTAATACATCTTGAGCTAATTTTTATATAAGGTGTAAGGAAGGGGTCCAGTTTCACCTTTCTGCATATTGTCAGCCAGTTTTCCCAGCACCATTTACTAAATAGGGAATCCTGTCCCTATTTCTTGTTTTTTGTCAGGTTTGTCAAAGATTAGATGTTTGTAGATGTGTAGTGTTATTTCTGAGGCCTCTGTTCTGTTACATTGGTTTAGATATCTGCTTTGGTACCAGTACCATGCTGTTTTGTTTACTGTAGCCTTGTAGGATAGTTTGAAGTCAGGTAGCATGGTATCTCCAGTTTTGTTCTTTTTGCTTAGGATTGTCTCAGCTATACATGCCCGTTTTTTGTTCCATATGAAATTTAAAGTAGATTTTTCTAATCCTGTGAAGAAAGTCAATGGAAGCTTAATGGATATAATTGAATCTATAAATTACTTTGGACAATAAGGTCATTTTCATGATAAGTTTCAACATGTAAATTTTGGAGCAGGCATAAACATTCAGATTATAGCACCTATTTTTAAAGCATTTGTTTTCAGTAGAATCTTTGTTTGCATTCATTCTAGTTTTATTGTCATATGGGGTCTCTGAAGAACTCTCCAAAGGAACTACCTCCTTAACAAGATTTTTGGGGTTTAGAGTTGATATTCAATTACATTTTATTCCTCTTAGTTCTATTACCTCTGATTAGTAAAATTCATTCCACCTAGATATATCGTTGTTTCAGAAGTTGAGAGGGAAATTCTTAAGATTAGTTAGCTAACATTTTGTATTATAGATACACTTTTAATCCTCAATTTGTGGACAGAAGTCCATACTATAGTAGAATATTTGAGATATTCTAGGAGCTAAGTAATATTTGTTGAATTGTCATTATATATTTTCACTGTATTCAATATGTTATCTTTACTGGTCAGAATAGGAGATACCCTGTCTCTGTAATTGGGGAAGTTTGTATCAAAAAGTCATAATATGGGAGAAATTACAATAAATGCTTGGAGTTTTCTGTTATGTTTCCCTAGTGAAAAGTTCTAAGATAACTTCTTAGCCTGATTTTCCCAGAAAGAAGAGCCCAAACAGTCTAATGTGCTCTTATTTTATAGGAAAGACAATTCCAGGGACTAGAAGTGAAGAACAACGATAAAAAAAAATTCAAGAAAAGAGGTAGAGCCCAAATGGGGCTGTGGTATTGAGCTGACTGTAGTGTTACACCATGAAAATGCCTGGAGAGGGAAGGTAATAAGGTTTGGCTTTGTGTCCCCACCCATATCTCACTTTGAATTGTAATAATCCCCACATGTCAAGGGTGGGGCCATGCGGAGAAAATTGAGTTATGGGGGTGGTTCCCCCATACTGTTCCCGTGGTAGTGAATAAGTCTCACAAGATCTGTTAGTTTCATAAATGGGAGTTCCCCTGCACAAGCTCTCTTGCCCGTTGTCATGTAAGACATGTCTTGCTTCAGTTTCACCCTCTGCCATAATTGTGAGGCCTCCCGAGCCATGTGGAACTGTGAGTGCATTAAACCTTTTATTCTTTATAAATTACCCAGTCTTGTGTATGTCTTTATTGGCAGCATGAGAACAGACTAATACGGAAAGCAAAAAGCAAAAATAATTGATCTGCTGGGCCTTCTTAGCAATTGGTAAACTTTACCCCATGATGTAATAACTCCCCCACACCACCAGGTTGTGCATGCTGGGCATAGGAGCTGAACAGAGCCCTGTGGTATCACCAGCGAGGCAGCCCATGGGTGGGAAGCCAGGGGGAAGGGAAGGGGCTGAAGATGAGGCAGCATCCAGGCACATCTGTGTGAATGTGGTCTGAACACATGGAAACCTGGAACAGGGATGTCAAAAGGGTCTTAAGAAAAGGATAATTGGTGTTGGACACAAAGGTCTTTATTTCTTTCTACAAGCATGTGTGAGCTAAACATATCCTAATACCTCATGGTCTTAGTCTCTGGACTGCAGATGTCCTCTTTCTTGTTGGGATTATTTCCTTATTGTATATTGCTGATGGGATTTCTGCTGCCAAATGATGCATGGAGAATGTTCTAAGATGGATGGAGAGTCTTATGGGCCATATCTGTAGAGGGAAGAATGTAAGAACATGCTTGGAAACACACTTCTTCTCTCCTTTGACTGCTTTCTTAGGAGTGCTCTTTAAGGACAATTTCTGGCTTGTTACAAGGAGATCTCACATATGTGAGGGCTGCGTATTATACACTTGAGAGTGGCTAAGAACAGCTGGCCATATAGTTGCCAACATTATAACTGACAGAAAGAGGATGCTCTGAATCAATGCCCTAGTGAGGATGTGCAGACTCCTCTGAGGGAGATAAAAACACATTGAAAATAATGCTGAGAAAGAAGTCTCTGTTCACAAGACAATACTGATTTCAAATTTCTTGAAAAGTTTTCAGGCTGCAATCATAAATATTACTTTACTTAAAATGCACTGCTATATGAGTCATGTCATTTGCAAAAAAATAACAGAAATGGTAAACAGGTGAGTTAGTGTCTACCCACTTTAATTTTATCCTAGGACTAGAATCCAGTCAGATTTTTTTTTTTCTTTCTGGGGAAGGCAGTGCTCCACCATGAAAGCTATAGACGTATTTTCTCAGAAAAATACACTTTGCACATGAACTCTACAGAGATGGGTGCACATACACATGTTTGCAAGAAATGTCAGACCCTTGAAGTTTCCTTCTTTAATAAATGCAGAAAAAAGGATAATTTGACATAGTCTTTTATGAAACTGGTAATAAGAATTAACTTTTAGCAAACCCAATTTCCCCAATAGAATTGCATGCTTACTTTCTAACAAATTAGGTAAATAATACATAGAACTATTTTTTTTTCATTTTTAGGCAATTATAAAATTTTAAATGCAAATTTTCTCTTTATGAACAAACCTAAATTCAAATATAAACCTCAAAATATGAGAAATTCAGGAAGGATAGGCTATATGGTGAAAGGATAGTAGAGCTGAGAATTTCCCAATATGGAGACAAAAAGGCTAAGGGGAGATACGATAGCTTCTGAAAATATGTTAAGGGATGTTATCAGGAGGACAGGGACCAATTCTTATTAGTCGATGACAGCAGAACAGGAAGCAATGAACTTCAACTGCAGTAGGGAAATTTAAGTGAAATATAAGAAAACTTTTAAACTATCAGAACAATTAAGCAAAGGTACAAATAATAAATTCACCTTTGCTAATCATATTCATAGTAGCACTAGATACCCATCCATCAGGGATAAGTTAGAAATAATAAAAAACAATTTTACCAACATTCTGGGAAGAGCCTAAATTATTTAAGAGGGAATACTTCTCGAAATCTCCACCATGTACTAAAAACAGACTCTGAAAAAGAATAGCTTTTAAAATATGTAAGAGGAACAAAATATTAATTCTACAAATAGTTGTTAGTTTTCTACCATATACAAAACTGAAACTTAGTCTTTCTGGAGGAAATAAAAATAAATTCTAAATGACTCATGACCTCATGTCACTTATTTGCTAGCAAATTTGTGCTCCAAATTTTTTATTATGTATTCTGATTATTAAAAAATACTTTGAGCACTCAACCCGAAGTACATTAATTTATTTATGAAATGTAAAATGTATTATGTCCATTATAAAATTAATGTGATATACATTTTAAAAGGTGAGATAAGATAAATCTTTAATTTTTAAAAATTTTTATGGATGCATAAAGATTATACATATACATGGGTGCATGTGATATTTTGATACAAGCATACAATGTGTAATGATCAAATCAGAATAATTGGGATATCCATCACCTCAAGCATTTATCATTTCTTTGTGTTAGGAACATTCTAATTTGACTCTTTTATTTATTTAAAATATACAATAGAGTATTATTAACTATGGTCTCCCTATTGTGCTACCAAACACTAGATCTTATTCCTTCTACCTAACTGTATTTTGCTCCCATTAACCACACCTTTCTATCCCTCTTCTCCCCACCACCCTTCCAAGCCTCTGATGAGTATCATTTTACTCTCTTTCTATGAGTTTTTTTTTTTTTTACGTCCTATATATGAGTGAGTACATGCAATATGTGTCTTTCTGTGTCTGGCTTATTTCACTTAACACAATGTCCTCCAGTTCCAACCATATTGTTGCAAATGACAGGATTTTATTCTTTTTTTATGGCTGAATAATATTTTATTGTGTATATGTACCACATTTTCTTTATTCATTTATCTCTTGACGAACACTTATGTTGACTCCATATCTTGGCTATTGTGAATTTTGCTGCAATAAACATGAGAGTGCAGACATCTCTTCCATATACTGATTTCCATTCTTTTGGATATATTCCAAGTAGTGGGATTGCTAGATCATATGGTTGCTCTATTTTTAGCTTTGTGAGAAACCTCCATACTGTTCTCCATTGTGGTTATACTAATTTACATTCCCACCAACAGCGTATGAGAGTTCCCCTTTCTCCCGTATCCTTGCCAGCATCTGTTATTGCCTGTCTTTTTGATAAAAAATTCAAACTGGGGTGAAATGATATCTCATTGTTTTGATTCACGTTCCTCTGATGATTAATGATGTTGAGCATTTTTCACATACCCACTGACCACTTGTATGTCTTCTTTTGAGAAATGCCTATTCAGATTTTTTTCTTTTAAAAAATTTTTGACTTTTAAGTTCAGATCTTTTGCCCATTTTTAAAATTTCTTTTTATTAGAGAACATATACAAAAGAAGGGAGAATAGTGCAGTAAAACTTCATGCACCCATCACCCCATCCCCCAGTTTCCACAATGATCAATGTTTAGCCCCTCATTTTTTGGGGGGGGCAGTAATATAATTATTATAAATTAATAGCATAATTATATAGAATTTAGTTATTAAAGTAATAATTGCATAGTTATGAATTGTATTGTTATAGACTATATAATATGCAATAATTTAATATATAATTTATAATACAATAATTATATATACTATATAATAATCTTATTGGGAAGGAGCTATTTTTTTCTTTATTTTAATAGGTTTTTGGAGAACAGGTGGTTTTTTGGTTATATGGATAAGTTCTTTAGTGGTGATTTCTGAGATTTTGGTGCACCCATCATCCGAGCAGTGTACACTGTACCCAATGTGTAGTCTTTCATCCCTCACCCCCCTCCCACCTTCCCCGGAATTCCCAAAGTTCATTGTATCATTTTTATACCTTTGTGTCCTCCTAGCGCAGCTTCCATTTATGAGTGAGAATATTGGATGTTTGTTTTTCATTCCTGAGTTACTTCATGTAGAATAATGATCTCCAACTCCATCCCGGTTGCTGTGAATGACATTATTTTGTTCCTTTTTATGGCTGAGTAGTATTCTATGGTATATACATACCATATTTTCTTTATCCACTCATTGATTGATGGGCATTGGGCTGGTTCCATATTTTTGCAATTGCAAATTGTGCTGCTATAAACATGTGTACAAGTGTCTTTTTTATATAATGACTTCTTTTTCTTTGGGTAGATACTCAGAAATGGGATTGGTGGATCAAATGGTAGATTCACTTTTAGTTCTTTAAGTAATCTCCACACTGTTTTCCATAGTGGTTGTACTACTTTACATTCCCACCAGTAATGTAAAAGCGTTCCCTTTTCCTCACATCCACATCAACATCTATTATTTCTTGATTTTTTAATTATGGCCATTTTTGCAGGAATGAGATGTTATTGCATTGCTGTTTTGATTCGAATTTCCCTGATAATTAGTGATATTGAGTATTTTTTCATATGTTTGTTGGCTATTTGTATATCTTCTTTTTAGAATTGTGTATGCATGTCCTTAGCCCATTTGTTGATGGGATTGTTTGTTTCATTCTTGCTGATTTGAGTTTCTTGTAGATTCCAGATATTAGTCCTTTGTTGGATGCATAGTCTGCAAAGATTTTCTCCCTTTCTGGGTTGTTTGTTTACTCTGTTGATTATTTATTTTGCTATGCAGAAGCTTTTTTAGCTTAATAAATTCTCATTTATTTATCTTTGCTTTTGTTGCATTTGCTTTTGGATTCTTGGTCATGAAGTCTTTGCCTAAGCCAATATCTAGAAGTGTTTTCTCCAATGTTATCTTCCACAACTTTTTGTGATTTCAGGTCTTAGATTTAAGACTTTGATTCATCTAGAGTTGATTTTTGTATAAGGTGAGAGATGAGGATCCAGTTTCATTTTTCTACATGTGGCTTGCCAATTATCTCTGCCTGCTGCCTGTTTTAAAAATCAAATTATGACTGGGCGAGGTTGTTCACACATGTAATCCTAGCACTTTGGGAGGCCAAGGCGGGTGGATAACCTGAGGTCAGGAGTTTGAGACCAACCTGGCCAACATGGCAAAACCCTGTCTCTACCAAAAATACAAAAATTAGCTGGGCGTGGTAATGGGCACCTGTAATCCCAGCTACTTCGGAGGCTGAGGTAGGAGAATCGCTTGAACTGTGGGGGCAAAGGTTGCAATGAACCAACATCATGCCACTGCACTCCAGCCTGGGTGTAAGAGCGAGACTTGGCCGGGCGCGGTGGCTCACGCCTGTCATCCCAGCACTTCGGGGCGCCAAGGTGGCCGGATCACGAGGTCAGGAGATCAAGACCATCCTGGCTAACACGGTGAAACCCTGTGTCTACTAAAAATACAAAAAATTAGCCGGGCTTGGTGGCGTGTGCCTGTAGTCCCAGCTACTCAGGAGGCTGTGGCAGGAGAATGGCGTCAACCTGGGAGGCGGAGCTTGCAGTGAGCTGACATTGTATCACTGTACTCCAGCTTGGGCGACAGTGCGAGATTCCGTCTCAAAAAACAAAAAACAAACAACAAACAAACAAAAAAAACCAAAAACAAAAACCAAAAAAAAAAAATGAGAAAAAAAGGAAAAAGAAAATTATATGGTTTTTTGTTTGTCTTTTTTCTTTTCTTTTTTTTCTATTAAGTTGTTTGAGCTCCTTTCATATTCTGGTTATTAATCCTTGTCACATGAGCAGTTTGCAAATATTTTCTTCCATTCTATCAGTTGTTTCTTTACCGTGTTGATTTTTTTTTCTGTGTAGAAGTTTTTGTTGTTATCCTATTTATATACTTTTGCTTTGGTTGCGTGTGCATTTGAGGTCTTAAGAAATTTTTGCCTAGACCAATGTCCTGGAGCTTTTCCCCAAAGTTTTGTTCTAGTAGTTTTATAGTTTCAGGTCTTAGATTTAAATCTTAAATCCATTTTTATTTGATTTTTTATATAGTGAGTGATAAGAGTCTAGTTTTCTTGTAGTATAGTTTGAAGTCAGGTAGCGTGATGCCTCCAGCTTTGTTCTTCTGACTTAGGATTGTCTTGGAGATGCGGGCTCTTTTTTGGTTCCATATGAACTTTAAAGCAGTTTTTTCCAA